>NC_040879.1:10688169-10995358 GCF_003676215.2 Rhopalosiphum maidis
CGTGATCCGGACAGGCGCGTTTGTGGTTGTTCCGCATGTTTTAACGCTCCCCCGTTAAGCTGTTCTAACGCAATAATTAAATTTGGATTCTTTATATTTCTAATTAAACGTTCATTAAGTTCTCGACAAAATTGTCTATTTGTTGCCTTATACGAAAATAAAGTTTTTAACTTAACTTTCCATTGCTGTTGGTGTGCTTTACGTACGACTTCTAACTGCTTCCATCGATTACTAATACTTTTGTGTTGATCTTCATAAAATATTTTTGTTTCTAACTCGTGTTTTAATAGGTCATCATTAATAAACACTGGATGTGGGCGTGAGTCCCGTTTTGGACCATCAAATATCACATCATTCGATGGCTCATCATCATCATCGATAACAATTATTGGTATTTCTGATTGTTGTTGTCGCATATTTCCAATCGCCCGTGACGTATGTGCTTGCTGATGATGTACCGGCAACGCTTGAAAGGGTGTTCGTTTCTTTAGCTGCTGAATCCGTCTTTCACGTTCTAGACGCAACTTTTCTTTTTCAAATTGCAGATGTTTGTCATAATTCAGCAACAATTTCACTTGTTGTTCCTGCTTAGTCATCATAGTCTTCCAATGTAGATCTACTTCATCATCAAGCTGTGATATCTTCATTTGCAACTGTTCCAACCACCTTTCTTCGCCATTTGTCATCATCTTTAATAGACGTGGTGTCAACCATCTTTTTAGCTTCGTTTTATTAGTAAATATCGTATTTCGTTTCTGGTGTATGTATATAACTGATGCTATCTTTGTGGCTGTTTGTGGTCTAGTCACTTGCGGTATATTTCCGATTGGCATCATCGCTAATGGCGTTAGTTCTAGATCGTCTTCGTTCTCACTACCTGTGACTAACGGTGATATTTTCCTTTCCAAACCCATGTTTATCCACCAATGATGTGACCCTCTATTCATTTCTTTCGTTGTATTTATATTAGATATATCTTCGGGGATTATTATCTTTGGTCTAGTCACAGTTTCAGGCATTCTCGTGGATTTAGGACACTTTTGCTGTGGTTGATGTATTTTAACTATTCGCATGTTTTTCTTTTTCATGATTCTACGCAGCAATTGTTCACGCAGTGGGAGTTGCTCGTTATAACATAGCGTTGATGATACTCGAAATTTACTAACTTTCCAACAGTGCCGAGGTTGCTGCCCTTGAATAAATGTACGCTTATTATCAGAGTCTTGATGCTGCTTGTTTTGAATTTTTTGTTTGTTCAGTGGTTGTTTATGTACCAAAAGGTGTTTTTGTTGTTCCAATTGTTCAATTCGTCCAAGTCGTTTATATTGTTCTACACAATTTTGTCGTTCTGGCGAATTCGATTGAGTAAACTGTGGCTTTTGTCTTTTTTGTTCCGTGAGATTTGGTCCTGCTGAAGTTTCCGATTGCATTATTTGTTTTATTCGGAATTGCTGATACTCGGGTAACTCTCGTTCAAGTCTCTCTCGCCCATACTTTCCAAGCCTTCGTTTTTGTTGATCCAACGAACGAACTAATTTTTTGTCACCATCACTGGAATAGTAACGATCGATTAGTTCTTGGGTCTGTCGTAACCTTTGTTCATCATCCATTAATTCTTCATGATTTGGCTTGTCTTCGTATGCGGGCCACAAGTCACGCATATTTTTTAGATCATTTTGTACCGATGTGTTAACATTTAGTTTATCAGATACAACTTCTGGACCAGATGTTTTAATTTCATCATAAATATCAACTTTTCGGTACATTTCTTCTTGCTGATGCTTGATTTTTAACAGTAGATTACTTATTCGTTTCAAGACCGTTGTTTCTTGACCGTCGTCAGATAAATGTATGGAAGCAGGTGAATCGTCTAATAATACACAAGAATTGTTAACTGATGCTACGGTCAATTGCTGCTGATCTACTGACGAATTACACTTAACAGCAGTCTTTTCAAATGTATTTCCCGAAGGCCGAAGGTGCTGTTTTAATCGAACCATATGTTGTAATTGTTCATTCGGAGGTAAAGTGTCTACAAGTTTTTGGTATTCAAAAACCATGTCTTGCATTTTGATACGCTCACGTTTCTGTCGCTCAATTTCAGAACGCAACTTTTCTTGATGATCATGATGATTTGAAACTTCAAATTTATCCGATGAGCATGTAACTACTTTTTCAATCATTGAATGTTGCAAGTCTTTTTCATTGCTTTGTATTGAATACCTTTGTTTTATAGCCGCTTCGTATGCAATAGGTCGTTTATTCCACTGTGTCAGTGGCGCTTTCCACTGCACCGATCGCAATTCTTCAACATCCACTCTTGTGATTGGTGCTTGATTTATTTTGTTTATAGATTTCCGTTGCTGTGGTTGACAAGAATAGTGTTTTATTTGTTCTTTTATACACGAATTTGTTTTTGTCATTGAGGTTATTGCCACTTGTTTTAAATTTCTTTTTGACAAATCTGACAAATGGTTCGTCTTAATTATCGGTTCTGGATTTTCTTTTCGCTCTAGTCGAACTTGTTCGAATGTTTTTTTAGTTTCCGATAATTTGTCTATATTCTGACGATGCTTTTGTTGTGCTGGTGATATTTTAGTATAGTTCACTCTTCCTTGTTGAATCAGATGCTGTTCCCGCTGCTCTACAAGTGCAGACGTTGATCCTTTATTAATTTTGTTTTTATTTGTTATGGGTAGATTTTTATAAAACGGAGACTCAGCTGATTCAGAAATCTTGTATTTATCAGTCATTGACTGCGAATTTAAAGGATTTGAACTCATAATAAATTCCATAGTCTGATCAAGAGATTTTTTTTGAATAGGTTCATTTATATTTCGTCCAAATTCAGTCTGTGAAAATTTGCGTTCCTGTAGCTTATCAAATGAGATTTACGGTAAGAAGATGATTCTACGTCTTGATTTTTTGAATTTGATAATGGATTTGGCTGCAACCTAGTTCGAACGCCATGAGGAAGAACGGCCGCAGCTGGCATCCGATTAGTAGGCCGTGGTAACTGGTCTATCCGAAGGTCATGCAAAAGTGGAGGAAATGGCGGTTCCGTAAACGACGATCCAGAAGATTCTTCGTCTGACGAATAATAATCATCACCGCCATAATAAAAGTAATAATCGTTCAATCTTTCTTCATCATTTTTAGATTTTTTAGAATTTGGGTGGCCAAATTCTTCCTGATCTTCGTTAGTAGTTTCTTGACTGATATCCTGACGTATGGTCTCTACTGGAACTTTTTGTCGCTTAGATCCCATTCGTCGAGAAGATGATGAGAAGACGTCATCTATTTTTATGATTGTCGCTTCCTCTTCCTTATCAGAACATTCCTGCTTTTGTTGCTGATGTTCATCTTGGGCTCGTTGCCGTCGTTCTTCTTCGTCACGTCGAATGCGTTCCAGCTGTCTGTGTCGATCCAACAAAAACTTCTGTTGCTGCAAGTATCTAGCCCCAATTGTAGGATTTCTTGGGGTAGAAGCAATTTTTGGTGGTGGCGGTGGTGGTGGTGGCGGCATAAGTTCACTTGCTCGCCGATCATTGTCATTTACACCAGAAGTCGCAGTAGCTGCAATGGTGGTAGTGGCGGCAGCAGCAGCAGCGGCAGCTGCTGCGGCTCTAGTTTTTCGGAGCTGAGTTTTTTTCGATGCAGCTAATGCTGCTTGAGCCGCACGAGCAGCAGCATCAGCTACATTCACCACACTTCTTTTATCTTTTGAAAGCGGAGGTCTGATCCAATTGCTTGTATTCCCCAAATTATCAAATTTAGTTCGCGTTTCAAATGTTTCACAATTAATTTCTATATTATGTTTCCCTTTATTTAATTGGTCTGGATTACCTAACTTTTGTTGTTCTTTAGTCTCTACATTTTTCGTGTTGAATGTAACTAAGGATGCCGTTTTGTTTGAAATTCTATTATTAATAGCATTGGTTTTTGTAGATTTATTATCTATAGTTATGCCTTTGGCAGTTATACTGTTTTTTTGCTCTGCTTCTACGTTAAAATGTTTCTTGGTCACTGCTGATTTTATTTTCTTGGTTGATTTTATCACAACTTTTTTCTTTTGAGTCTCAGCCTTCTTCTTTTCGATTTCTATAGAATTTGTTTTTTTAAATCCTTTGGAATCTAGATTTTCTTTTTCAGATGCTTTTTTTACTAGATCTATATCTATTTCTTTTTTGGCTACAGCTTCGCGAACTTTCAACTTTTTTCGTAATTGACGAATCTGCCTCCGATATTGACATGGTTTGTCATCTACCTCTCCGCATGGACAGTTTTTATTTCTAACCTCTCGGACATAATCAGCATTACTACTTACTTGTAAGCGCTCTTGCTTTATTACCTGTAGCAACCGAGTGGTTGCCAAGAACCGTTGTCGGTCACGCAATAATCGTATTGTTAAAGCCGTTGGTTGCGGGCGTTTAATTTGAACATTTGATCTAGATTGATGGTCAGCAATCTTAATTTTCAACTGCTTATTTTTTCCACGATTTTTTTCCAATAGATGTTCTTCTTTCCATTGCTGTTTGAGAATATTATGTTGAGACTCTTCATTCTGTTCATCGTCATCTGCCTCGTTATCTTCATTAGTTGAATCATCTGAATATAGATACTCTTGTGAATCATTATGTGGTTGTTCTAAACGTGCCTTACCAAAAAACTTCTGTATCCGATATTGTAAGTCCTGCTCTCTAATTTTGAACTGTGCCAACACTTGACGCCGTCGTTGTGACATACGTATCTGGAGCCGACGCAACCGTTCTATAAGTCTGCTTTCTTGTTTGGTAAGATATCGAAGACGTATTTTGAGTTCACGTAACAGTTTTGAACATCCGTCCCGTAATCGAACCATAGTAGCTAACCGTTTTTGTTCTTGTAACCGTTGCCATTGTAATCTTTTCATAACTTTTAAGTTTTGTTTCTTTGGACACCACTTCTGGTACTGTATTTGTCTTGCTCTTCGCACTATTTCTGTGTTTTCAGCTACCTCCATCAGTAATGGGAGCAACATGCTCGATGGTGGCTTCAATAAAACCGCTGTACTTAAGGCATCTGCAGCTTCCTTTTTCTGCTGTTCTTGAAACGATAGTTCATTGTTTTCCACTAATGAAGACTTGCATGACAAATGATTTGGCCAATACCAACGGGCCAAGCTGCCCGGTAGATCGGGGTACCAGTGGTCACTGGAGCCACGCACTTGTGGCACATCTGCATAAGTATACAATCGTAATGGGGACCCGATCTCAGAAAGACCTTGGGCACGCGCCTTACGCTGCTCTAACCACTGACAATTAAGTGGTAACCACATTATTAAACTGGTGACTAATGCATTATGCAACGGCACTCGTTCTGCTAAAATAGCTTTAGCCTCCTTGTTTTCAATATTAATATCTATTTCTTTGTTTCCTTCTGCTGCTTTTTTTAACGTTAGCGATTTTTGTCCCGTTGTATTTGATAAGGAGGTAATGTCTTCTTTCACCTTCGTCGTGGTGGTTATCGTACCTTTTTTACCTGTTTTTTTTGAAATCGAAGTATTATTGGTTTTAACAGATGAATTTTTGTTTTTGTTATCGACATCCACCTTCTTTATCATAGTCACCCACGAAACATACATCACCTTGCGAATCTCATGGTCAAATTCTTCACGAGATAACCTATTTGCAAGCCAGTTTCTTAAAATGTCATCATACTGCGCCTGGTACTTGGATCCTAAAACAACGGTCAATGCATCATATCGTTCCTGAACTAGACGTTCAGCTTCACGTAATAAATTTCGTTGTTTACGAATGGTGTCGTCGTCGTCATCCTCATCCGACGATGACAATAATAATAACTCTTTTTCGCCAATTGGTACATTTTCATTATGCTTTCGTTTTATACCAATTTGAAGCTGTTTTTCAGCAGCCGTTGATTTTTCTATACACTTCAAAGTTTCTGGTTCTGGTGACTTTTCATGACAGTCGATAACTTTTTCTTCGTCTTGTATTTCCTTCTCTTGGTTTCTGTTCACAACTAATGATAAACGGTTTTCTGAAGATGCCTGTTGTCTAAGTAGTAATTTTTGTTGTAATTGTTGCTGTTGCTGTTGTTTAAAATGTTGCTGTAGTAAAACTTGTTCACGGAGCTGTTGTTGTTGTTTCTGTTGCAGTTGTTGTTCTTTGAGTTTTTTTTGTTGCTGCTGCCGTTGTTGCAGTAAAAGACGTTCTTGTAGTTTTTGTCGCTGTTGTTTCTGTATTTCAAGTTGCTTTTTTAACTTTTCCGGTTCTGGTTTTTCTGGTGTTTGCAGCTGTCCTACTATTACACCACTACGTTGAGGTTGTTTTAATTGATGTTGTAAATGATCTATTTCTTTTTTCTGTTTAAGTTTTTGCTGTTGTAGTTGTCTGTTTATTTGTTCCTGCGAATGTTTCTGGGATGGTTGTATGTGTAATTGTTGCAATTGTTGATGGGATTGTTTTATATGTAGTTCTTTTGCCAAATTTTCATTAGACAAGTTTAAGTTATTTTTCTGTTGCTGCGTTAGAGGCGCAGCAGGACTTTTTGATAATTGTTGATTTGGCACTTGTTGCAGTTGTTTTATAACTATGTCTTGATGTTGCTGTTGTTGTTGTACTGAATCTTGTTGCTGTTGTTTTTTCACTACATCTTGTTGATGTTGTTGTGTTTTTACTAATTTTTGTTGTTGATGTTGTTTTTTTACTACATCTTGTTGTTGATTTTGGTTCGTAACTACTTCCAGTTGTTGGATTTGGGTTTTAATTACATCTTGTTGTTGCTGTTGTTGTGTGGGTAGTAATTTATGTGTCAACTGTTTTTGTAGTGTGATTTGCTGTTGAGACTGTTGCTGGTTAGTTAATTTTAAAATTTGTTGTTGACCTGCAATGACGACACGTTGCTGCTGCTGCCGTTGCATTACCTGCTGATTAAGAACTACTCCATTTTGTGACGGCGATTGCATTTGTTGTGTCTGCTGCGATGTTTTAAGTTGACCAATGACAATGCGTTGTGATACTGGTTGATTTTGTTGCGCAAGCTGCTGTTGTTGTTGACCTGAAGTAGAAGTAACGACACGTTGAACCTGTTGTTGGATAGATGTTTGGCTAACCATATTTTGAACCTGGTGTGACTGTTGTTGACTAGTGTTTGGAATGACAACGTGCTGTAATTGCTGTTGTTGTATTTGCTGACCGGTGCTCGTAACAACAACACGCTGCATCTGTTGATGTTGTACAGTGGTGGGAACAACACGTTGCACTGGTTGTGGCTGTTGTTGACCATTGCTTCCCACCACAATACGTTGAATTTGCTGTTGCTGTTGTTGTTGACCTGTTCCTGTAACAACCACACGTTGCATTTGTTGAGGTGGTTGGCCAGTGTTAGTTACCACAACACATTGCATCTGTTGTGATTGCTGGTTGGTGCCGTTGTTAGTCACTATGCGCTGTGATTGCTGTGGTGACAACTGCTGTTGTTGCTGTTGATTGCCCAAAACGACAATACGTTGTGGATAATTTTTATTCTTTAATAGTAACTGTTGTAACTGTTGTTGAAGTAACTGTTGAGTATGAGGAGGGGGCTGTTTTTTAGACGGTTGTGTAGATACTGGAGAATATTGATTATTCTGCTGCTGTATAATCTGCGGTTGTTGCAATGAATTAGATTTTTGTACAACCTGCGTTTGTCTTACAGCTTGAGGTTGTTGTACTGTCTGTTGTTGCGAATTTTGTAGTTGCGAGACATTTTGTAGATGCTGCGATTGTTGTAAAATTTGCGGTTGCTGTTGATGTTGTGGTTGATGATTAAGTTGAGACTGTTGCGCTAATTGTGTTTGTAGTTGCTGCAACTGCTGTTGTCGTTGTATACTAGATTGTTGGATAACTTGTTGACGCTGTACAGTAAGACGATCTTCTTGATTTTTGTCTTCGTATTCATTGTTATCATGAAGTTGTATGAGATCTATAATGGTTTGATCTTGATTTTTCTGATGTTCGAGAAGCTGTTGCTGGTTAGAATTACCTTGCTGCATACCCCGTTGTTTCAGAAAATCTTGATTCCGTAACAATAGTTGTTGTTGATTTGGTGATAACTGCTGCTGTAAATACTGTGGTTGTGTTTGTAATAACTGCTGTTGTTGTTGAGAATTGGTTTGTGTTTGTAAGAGGTGCTGTTGTGGTTTTAATTGTTGCTGTTGTTGTTTAAATTGCTGCTGTTGGAGATTTAGCTGTTGTTGCTGCTGTTGTTTTAATAACTGCTGGTGTTGCTGTTGTTGTTGTAATTGTTTTTGCAACAAAAGTTGCTGTTGTTGCAATAGCTGTTTTTTATCAGGTTGCTGTGGCCGTCCAGGATCCATTGTTGTGACGGTAAATACCAATTCAAAGTAGCTATAGTAGTCTATATATTAGAACACCTAAATAAAATAAAAATAGGAATTTTGATACTTACATTAATTAACAAAATACCATCAAAGCACAATTATATATCATATAGTTGGTTTTCATTGGGATATTAATTATCTTTTATCTAACTATATAAATGTGAAATGAAAATCATTGTACAGGGTAAACTCTAGAACTACTCATCAGATCTTCTTGATTTTTTTTTAAACAATAGAGTATATCATGGCGAAGGTTTCTATCGCAATAGTATTGGTCTAAGTTAATAAACAATTGAGTTATTTATTAATTGAGAAAATGTGTATTGTATTGTATGCATTTTGTACGAGCAACAAAGTGCACGGGTACAGCTAGTATAATATACAATGTACTTAAAAGAACATACTATTTTTCAAAGTGATTACATAAATACAAATAAGAATTATTTGTATTGGTATTGAAAAAAAATGACATGAATAATGAAAACATTATACATATATATGCATTCTAATTTAATTTTTCTAATTATTCTAACATTCAAAATTTTAAATGATTAAATTATTATTTAAAAAAAGAACATACACAAGACAAACTGTAATAATTATGTTTTCAAGCTAAAAGCTCAAAAATAATTTCAGAATTGTTTTGATAAACACAAATGAATTGAACAAAGCCTATACTATCTACCATACTACATACCTACTCAGATCTTTAAAAATAAATCCATCTTAAATGCTTTACAAAACATAAAATACTGTGTGGGCATTTTGTAAAAGATTTTATTTTGAATTAATAAGTATTATACATAAATTTGTTTGAATTAACTATAAGACAAACAAACTATAAAAAAAAAAAAAATACAGAAAAATAACCTAACCTAAGAAAACAGTATGTATTCAATTCAAGTAAGAAACTCTAAATTTACAATTGTATCTGAGTTGAATTAAAATAAATAATGATTAATTTAAATTTAAATTTAGGTATATAATGTTGTAATAATTTATATGACAGGTTATTAAGACAAGTATTACATACTATGAATTCTAAAAAGTATTAAACACTTGGTTTATGCCTGGAATTTTTCAAGCAAACTAGTAAATACTATTAGTTTTATAATTTATAAGAATAATATTCATTTTCTTTTGCAACACCATTGTAATGGGATAATCAATTAATAATTAATAAAACAAATAAAAATACATACATAATCTTTTAATCATAATATTTGTAAATAGACTTATTTTGGAACTCTTAAAAGTTTATAAAGGCAATGACGTAACAAAACAATATTTCTTAAGAAAATATAAAACTAAGTATAAACAGAACTAAACTTCAATTTATGCTGATTTTTAACTATAATACAAAGAGTGACTAACTGTAAATATAGGTTTGGTTATGTGTATTAATAATAAATACACAGACTTCACAGATTTTAAAATAAATATAATAAGTTAATATAATATAATAACATATTTCTTACCTGGAATTAAAAAAGCTTTGAATTCATCCAATATTAATCATCATCGACTTTGTCTATATCAACTTTCAAGTGGAACAGCTGAAATAACTAGTTTGAAATTGTTTTCAAGTAGATATCTGCAAGGAACAAAAATCAAAATTTACTAACTAATATAGGAAAACAAATTATTGTAAATAGTATAATATAGCTTGTCTTTAAGTTAATAATCGGTCCAGTAACTATTGTAATAAATAACAATACATTCACAAAAAACCTTTTCATTAATTGACATAATCAAGCAAAATTGCTTCTGATTAATGACCTGCTTTCATAATCTTTTATAGTGAACTATTAGAAAAAGTATAAAATAATATTCTTTGTTTTATATGATTGTACATTGTACATGACTTAAATTCACTTTAAATAAACTCTGCACTCTGAAATAATTAAAAATTAAGCTTTCCATATTGTCCATATTAAGTATTATAAGATACATATTTGAATTAAACAAAATAATAAATGAGAGCAAAATGTTGAAATTTTTATGAATACCTATTGTTTTAAAACAGAAGTGGAAAACCTATGACACTTATGGTAAATGTAGCAAATTTTTCATATTTTCAAATAGAGAAAAAATATATATATTTTTTATTTTATTGTTTAATCTAGCATTTAAAATAGAAACAATACTAAATATGAACAAATTTTATTATTTCTATAAAATATAATCAATTATAAAATCGCTGCTTCTAGGCATATTTATTTTGAAAAAAAAAATGGTTCATTCCAAATAAACTTATTTATATAACTTATTACTTATATTTTCACGTCAAAATATAATATATAAATGTTATTTTCTACCTCGTTTTCTATAGTGCAATATTTTAAATCAAAATAGAGGAATAGTAAATAATGATACTGCTAGTTTTTTGCTAAAACATCTAAGACTTAGAAAATACACAACTAATTTAAAATAATTTTGCTGAACTTTTTTATGGCCCCATTAATCTGAATAAAATTGTTTATAGGTACTTTTGGAATACACATTACTGGCACGAGTGGCACGTGCATTATTTTTAAGGCTTTGATTACAAGATTTTGGTATGTGATCAAAAAAAGATTTGCCACCCCTATTCTAAAATAATTATATACCACTAATAAGTGTCAAGTGATGAAAACTTTGCAGAACATACATACAAAATTAAAATTATTTAAAGATATGATATTTTTCTTATTTAAAACATGTTTTTTAAAATAAAAAATATTATTAATTAAAGAAGAATTATAATTTGTAAACCACTGATAAATATTGATAAATCTACATAATTCATAGATAACTACAATTAAAATGAAACTGATTTAATAATCAGTGGTATACCAACAAAAAATGTAGGTAATTATACAGATAAACAAATGGAAAACAATAATTTAACAGAAAAATAATCAATAGTAGTATCTCTCATATTAAATATTTTAATTACAATTGATTATAATTAATATCATTGTCTAGAAATTAATAAAGTTATGCATGGATATCTCTAGAGTTGTAAGCATGAAAGTTTTTTTTTCATTGACATTTTCAGTAACATTGAAAATTATCAATGACTGAAATTTTTTAATTTTTTTTTCACGGGAGTTGGGTAGTTAGGTTTCCAACTTCATTATAACATACTCATATCATATGTAATACATAATAATAGTATAATGAGTTTCGATTAATGTGATCACATAGGTTAAGATCATTTTGATTCTATTAACCAATGGATTCCATAAAACATTTTTTTTTTTTTTTTGATGAGTATATTTATGTTTAAAATTAAATTAAAATTAAATACATTTAAAATAAATTAAAGAAACTATCTATTTTCGATTGTAATTAAGAATCTACTAATTTCATTTTCATATTAGCCTGAAATTAAAATCCATATTCAATTAATAAAATACATACATGATTTTAAATTATTTAAAATTAAATAAATAATAATGTATGTACATTGTACCTATAATTTCTGGAACAACTGAAAAGTATTGTTTTTGACATATTTTTGAATAGCTTCTTTTATTTTTTTTAAAACAATTCTTGTTTTTTTTTAGTGAGTTTGAAATACTATTAAAAATGATTCAATTATCTGGTAATTGGTGATTCTAATAAAAGGTTAATTTAATATAAGTAACATAAGATCTGATTTGGGATTTTCATTTTTGATTCTAATAAACGCGAATAAACGGTTGATTCTATAAACCAGTTATCACATTAAGCGAAACTCGCTGTATTAAAAATTTGTAATATTTAGTTTTTAACTTTTTGTAATAAATATGCTATATAATATGTATAAAGTATTATGTGGATATGTTATGCAAGAATGTAAATTGTATTTTGTTCAATTCATGTATCTAATTTGTGTCTAATAAAAATTGAAATTAATTCTAAATTCTAATTTCTCGAATAATTTCTTTTTTAAATTTATAACAACATTTTTAAGTAATAAAATATATTAAACAGTTAGTATTTTTATTTTGTAAGCAAGACGTTAAGTTTTTTTTGTATAAATGTACAATTAATAGATCTACTGTCTATTATTTAAAAAAAATATAAATAATTGAAAAATTTATAAAAATATATTTAAAAATGCACTTTTTCATTGTACCATGTATGTTACAACTTACAATCAGAAAATATTATACTACAAAATGTAATTGCTTTTCAACATTACAAATTAAGAAAAATGGATTTTATTTTAAAAGTAGATTTTTAGTTGACATAACATAAGTATTATACAAAAATAATAGTTTTTAAAAAAATAAAAGAAACATTAAAAGAGGTAGTCATTAATAGGTGATTAAAAATTAGAAAATCCTCAGACAAATAATTTTTTGATTTTAGATGTTTATTATTCAGGTGTTTATACATTTTTTAATTTTTCAGTTTAACTCAACTTAAAAAGTGAAACATGAATACATGAGGTCATTATTCTCCTAAAATAAAAATATTATGAAATATAAACAATGTTTTTTTTCAGTATATGTTTTATGTATTTCTTTTATTATTAACACCTAAATAAAGAAGTTAAGGAAGTATAATAGATAAGGAACTTAAAATATTAAAAAATTATTTTAAAATGGTTATAAGATGGTTAAAATTAATATTTTTTATATCATTTTTATCATGATCTACTTTTATTTTTACTCTATAGCATGGGTCACTAAATAGCGGCCCGTGAACACATTTTATCCGGCCCACAAACAAATAATAAATAATGCGTATTACAACAAAATTATAATTGCTATTATTGTAAATTATTTTTTTAAATATTATTGGTTTTTAAATAATGTAAATATGTACTTAGAATTTTGATGACTCGTGAACAATTTTAAGATCTCTAATGTAGCCTTTAAAAATATTAATTGGGGATCGCTGCTCTATTGAATAAACTGAACTTAGTAATTAATAATAATTCATAATATTTTTTAAGTAGACAGCATAAATTACACATCCTGTCTGCTGCAAAATGCTTACACACTTATACAAAATATGTTTCTATTGCTTCTTTGATATTAAGTTTTTAGATTTATTTGTTGAAAATAAAAAATAGTGTTCTTAGTAAATAAGAACTGATGATGATATTTTGAAAATTATAGATATTTTAAACAGTAATTAATTTAAAATATAACCTCTTCTTAAATTTTTTTTTAACTATTATACACATTTTAAAATTGATTGAATCTATGTTTTTATATACTGAATTTTCTTCCATCTAAGCATTACTTAAAGAAAAAATGATAAATAATAATATTATAATACTAACTGAAATTCATTCCTAGTTTCCAAATTACACACTGCTTTCATAAAAGTTAAAGATATTAACAACAGCTGTATATTATTGCCTCTAAGTACAGCTTCTACTAGAGTACTAGACATTTTTTTACAGTTTTAAAAAGTACAAAAAAGTGAAAAACTATGTACTTAATTATGTATGATAATAAGTTAGGTTATTTAAATCAACTGAAAAAGAAGAAGCTGTATATATAACTTTGCTAAATTAAAGTCTAGATAATTTTATTAATATAAACTTAAATTTTATAATATTTTTTGATTTTAAATGTTTAAATTTCAGAACATAATTATTCGATAATTATATTATTCTTACTTAAAATATCTAGACATTGTTATTATTCCTATTTTTTTTATACTTATCATATGATAGGCATATTGTATGTATTGTTTCTAATAATGTCTGATAATTAACTTATTGAGTAATTCAGTCAAACAGTAAATTATTCCAACCAAAATGTACTATTTTTTTTTTTTAATCATACTGATGGACCTAGTTTTATTATTATACTTTTAGAAATAAACTAATATGAATTGTTTATAAAAAGGTTTATAATGTCTAATTGAGATTGAATTATTAAATTTCATCCTAGCTCATATAAATTTGGTTTGAGTATTTAAAATTTATGAAATTTTCTTTTTAACTTTTCTTAAACTTACTGTAAATAATTTAAAGAATCTATTGTATAATAATTACAATTAGTGGTATGAATTATACCATAAAAAAAATCATAAAAATATGTATAATTTCTATTTTTAAAAGTCTATATTTGTCTGTTAAACAAGAATACTCTATACAATTGGAATTGTTGTACAAGTAACATTTTTATAATAATTAGATATATTGACTAGGTAAACAATTTTTTTGTTGACACATATGACTTTTGAAGACAAGGTTACTCATTTTTAATAGTATTTTTAATTAAAAATATAACAATACTTCAATGTCTGACAAATTAGAATCAAAAATAGAATGTAAAAGACAAAAGGATTTCCATTAATAATAAAGTTATTAAGGGCCGTTCTTATCAAGTGAGAGTTAATTTTTTTAACCTGATGGTTACCCTAACCTATAGGTTGGGTCTCAAACTAGTATCTTTCTCACAAACTTTTTAAGCCTTCATGTTTGGGTAACCTCTAGGTTAACACCGAAATATTCGTATTGAAGTTAGTAACTATGTTTGTTATCACTTTTTTTCATTATCATTTATTTATTTATTCATTTAGAGTATTTCTTAAAAATTCGAGGATACTTAAATACTGTAAAATACTATATTAAGTTTTTAAATTTAATATTGACAATATAGTTCAAATTTATTTTTATTCAATTAAATAAAAAGAAAAATATTGATTTTAATTTAAATTTTAAAATATATATTTTTTAAATTATGGATAAAAGAACAAGAGGACCTAAGTAAGTCACCTGATGGCCCATCATTTAGTCCGGTATATAATAACCGGCGACCATTAATCCGCGACATTTGATCCGGTTCAAAATAATCTGTACCAAAAATATCCTGCTAAAAAAACGTGCAGTAACAAATGAATATAAAATACAAATATATAGAAATTATAATTATAATTTTAGAAAAATAATCTGTAATATTGTAGAATGTATTTTATAGAATGCAATAAGCGGATAATCCACCTTATATAAAGATTACTTTATATACAGAAAACAGTTGGAAAAATCACGAATAAACAAATCTAATCAGCTCTCAACGATTTATCAGATATAAATTATTATTATGACGGAGATAGTGTAATATCCGTTTTTTCGATTTTAGTACAGGTGTACACCTAGCTGTATGCGAACATGTATAAGTAATGTTAACGCCACATAATTATGTATATAATAATTCCATATACATTCATAAAAAGCCAAAAAGCCATAAATATGCTTATAAATAAAGGTTTTTTTTTATATAGGATTCATAATGAATAAACAAAACAAAAGTAGTATGGCGTTGTATCGAGTATAAAAAGTTGCCATGTAAAAGTTAATATCACACAACAACAAAATATGAAACAGTTATATGCTTAAATCAGTACAACAAATTTGTCTCCAAGAAGCAAAACTCGAAATTAATATTCTGGGGAAAATAACCCTACAAAAAAGAAAATATAAAAACATAGACCAATTTTAGACATTTCTAAAAAATACAATAGAAAACTATGAAACTACAAATATCAATACATATTTGAAGGGTATCGTTTATAAATTTAATCTCTAAACATTTTTATTCTATATTACTTTTATAATTCCACTACATTATTTTATATTATTACTCCTTAAACAATAAATCATATTTTATTTATTAACTGATTATTATTTTTTTTACCTGACGTTTTTATAAATTATCAAAATAAAATAATAACTCTAATTACTAAATATTTTTATTTTATATTTATTTGTTATCCGACGTTTTTTAGCAAGATATTTTTGGTACAGAATTGTTACCAGATATAATTTACCAGGCCAAATGACGTGTAACCGTCAGAACTATCAGTTAAAGAAATAAGATCGACAATATTTTGGATTTTCATTTTCATTTTAAGAAAATTTGTAGGTAAACAAATATACAATACAACACAAAATGTGAAAAAAAATGTGATTATATATCTATACAAAACTTATTACAATAGTTATAATAATAATTAACCATATAGTTTGCGACTAAACGGCTGGAACAACTAGCTATTAAAATAACCTGTAGGATTAGACAAAAAACCTATAGGTTACTATTAAAAATTGTTTGGTAAGAAGTATATATTCTAAACCTATAGGTTTATTATACATTAACCTAAAGGGCTTATTTTAACCGTGAGATGGTAAGAACGGCCCTTAAAGTGTTTTTAACCCTACCAACTAACACAACAAGTTATGAATGATAATTACTACCCATATCTTGGAACGACGATGGGGCAAGAATAATTAAATAGCATAGTTACTTTACAATTTTAAAAAAGTTTTAATATTAATTTCAACCAATTACCTAATTGATAAGATTAATGGAATATGTTTTAAAAGAGGATGTCAGTAATCGACTCAATTCAAGTACAAATTGTTCATTATTTTTTTTTTAAATGTTATAATACCTAATAAAGTTTTCACTATTAAAATAATTCAATATTTATTTATTAATTTTATAAAAAAAAAAAATTGGTAGAGAAAAATAAATTGTTTATAAGGTGAGGATTTACAAAGGAAGTTGGACTATTGGTGGGTTAGAAATTAAAATATTTCTCTGCTCCATCAGAAATTGAGGCCAATTTATGCTACTGATTACCAATTATTATGTAAATAGATATATTATTCTAAATTATATTTGCAGCTTGTTACGGCTTGTTACTAACAATATAATTTAAAGCAGTGGCAGTGGTGCATAAGGACTTTAAATTCTTTAAACAATTAAATATTATTTTGTATTTATATAAGGACCAAGACAAGGACTTAATATTTACTTTATAATTTTATATAATATCATGTAGTTATATATATATAACTAATTTATTTATTTCAATGTACATAATGTAAGTGGTATCAATTGTCCAAGCAGATTTTTATTTTTATTTGATTATTTTAAACAAAAAAAATTTGGTTTTATTAAATTAATAACAAATATCTAATTACAAATAATGCATTGGAGCCAATTTTATTTCATTAATCGTAATTAAGTCAAATGCAAGATAATAAACTGCTTATATATTATATGCATATAGCTGCTGATTAAGGGGATATAATCCATATGTGTTGTAACTGTCTTATAAACGTATAATATAGTATATTTGTGTTTAGTTGGACCAATTTTGCATTATTGGCTTAAATGTTACAAATATTGATTAATGTGAATTAACCTACAATCAAACTTTAAATTAAGAACATTATCTCTGTTTTTTTTGTTGGTTTTTTAATTTTTAAGTATATTATAAGTATCATTTGCACCAAAATACAAAATTAAATGTATAGCAAAGATTACCAACAATCACCTCCCTCCCCATCACCAACCTACTAATCAAATTCGAAACCTGTCATAAACAATTTGACACCCCTTTTTATTTTATTTCTAATAATCTTTATATCATTTTTCAACCAATATATATTTAATAAATATATATAAAAATGATATTTAATTACCTGCAACAATAATATGTTAAGGTATTTAAAGATAATATAAAATACAAAATTATAAACAAGATGCAATCTTTTATATTACCTATATAATATACAATATTAAACGTTCCTACAAATGATTGTATTTTATATTATCATGACCTATTTTGTGTTCACTGCTCAACAAAAACATTAATATTTAATACCACATACTCAATGGACAATAATACTTAATAATTTGTGATCCTATTCCTATTAATTTTCATAATTCTCCTAAGGACCCAACCCCTAGCCAAATGTTTATATGTAGATGTAGTTGTTATACTTAAACATAGACTTTAGCACCACTGATGGGTAGGTATATTAAAAATTAATATGTTCTTAATTAATTTTAAAATTAAAATATTCTAAGAATCCAGGAAGAGAACACATATATCCGAGCATATATCTATATGCCTTTAGTTTAATCATAAGTCAATTGACACTAATATTAAAGCTAACAACACAAAATTCTACTGAACATAAATTTGTCATGTCATGATGTATGTTTCTAAGCCAGAGACAACATAGGCAGCTGTTGCGTCCTCCTTAATACAGTAAGTACCGCTTAATGTGATCACATTGATTCAGATCATTTTGATTCTATTAACCAGTTGATTCCATACATTATTTTTTTATTGATGAGTTTATATCCCTGTTTATATTTAAATGTATGTTTAAAATTAGATTAAAATAAAATAAATTTAAAATCAAGTGAAGAAACTATCTATTTTTGATTGTATTTGAGAATTTACTAATTTCATTTTCATATTAGCCTGAAATTAAAATCCATATTCAGTTAATATAATATATACATGATTTTTAATTGTTTAAAAATAAATAAATAATAAATAATAATGTATGTATATATTGAACTTATAACTTTTGAAACTAAAAAGTATCGTTTTCAACATATTTTTGAATAGCTCCTTTAAACTTTTTCAAAACAATTCTTGTTTTTTTTTTTTTGTGAAAGTTTTTAAATATCCATTAATACGATAAGAATATTCTTAAAAATGATTCAATTATCCGGTACTTGTTGATTCTAATAAAAGGTTAATTTAACATTAGTAACATAAGATATGGTTTGAGATTTTCAATTTTGATTCAAATAAACGGTTGATTCTATAAACCAGTGATCTCATTAAGCGGAACTCACTGTATATCTAATTCAAAAACCGCATTTCAACGTGTTAGTTATTAAGATATACTAGTTTTCCAAGAGATATCAGAATTTTATATATTCGACCAAACACACACCATCACTGTTCGATAACACCAAATTAAAATACGTACAATATGCCAGTTACAGCTAAGTACATGCAAATAACAGTATGCTGCAATGGTGATTGATCGGGTGTGATGTTTCTCTGATTAGACGTAGTTTATACAGCGGTCAAAATATCCGCACAAGCATAAGGAAGAAAATAAATAGCCAATGGCAAATTCGTTCTACTTACGGGGGTCGATAGCGTTGTCACACATGACAAATACCAACGAGAGATCACGCACAGTCCGATGGATACGTCGTGCTCGTCACGGGCTTATCCCATCGGACAAAACCCACAGTCGTCGCTATATTTTCGTCTCCTCGCGAACCACACCAGACGGACGTGTAGTGCACGCGACGCGGTCTTACAAAACGGACCTGGTCGTCCGCCTCTCCGTCCACGTATAACGTTTACACAGACATCGGAGTGAACGCGTAAACGGTAACGAAATAACAATCGAAATGTGAAACCACAGAACGCCGTCGACACTCGTAATCCGTCAGGAAATTGACGGAATAGCACCGTCGACGTTGTTGTTATGATACGATAACTGGTGGTGTTGGTGGTGGTAGTGTTGTTTGGAGGCGGTATGCTCGTGTTATCAGTTATCGCGGCGCCGACCCCTTATCAACGACGATGATGACGACGTGCAACTGAACCGCTGAATTGCACGATTATTATATTTTATGTCAAACACATACAATATTATACAAAGGTATTAAGAATTTTTGCTGACTGCTAAGTTTTTGACATTGAGTTGGTGGCGGCGGCAACAACCATTGAACCACACTTTCTTATTAAATATTATTATAGCTCATATTATATTATGGTGTACAGGGGACAACGTTAATATGTTGATTCTACCTTCGAATAATATTATCGTTAGAGGTGTTTGATAGGTACGTGTTTTATGTACAACAGACCTACGCGTTAAGTCCCATTCACCTTCACACGGTCAAATATTTTATCAAACTCGACATTATTATTAAACTTTAAGTAGTACATTTTGATAATATAATATAATACGATAAAATATTTGACCGTGTGAACGGGACTTTTTAAATAGTTAATGCGTGTCCGTCGTAAAAAAAAACGAATAGTACGAACGTTCAATAACCCGTTTTACATAAAATATCAAAAAAATACATTGGACAAGTCTAGTTCGACGTTAAAAATGGGCTTAACAACTTGTGATATATAAATTATTACGATCCCTTCGCGTACCAACAACCTTCGGAGTGGAGATTACAGACCATTAGTCATTGCTCATTAATGTTTCGTTGGTTTTTTTTTTTTATACGATAAGGTCAAATTTCATTTCAAGCGATTTATAGTTTACTAACGTCATTCTTCAATAGATAATATTCTTTGAACTGCGTTCCAAATAAGATAATTAAATTCCTCTACTAATTTAACAATATTTTAATATAATACATTTGTTGAAATCTATACATCATATATTTTTCTATAAATTGAACAACCGATATCGTTTAACAAACAAATAACAATTATGTTGCATACATATCTATTGATAAATGAAATTAGCTGTATAGACGTATAGCTATCTAATAATTTAATTTTTTTATAATGAATAAAAACGATTGTTTACTTAGAACTATTGTTTTTTTTTTATCTACAGACGTTTCCGTCGTATAATTTTATCATAACAGTTTGTCTCGCAGCTAATTATTAATTATTATATATTATAAATGTATAACCCATTTACCCGCGTATCTTTACTGTAAGCAATATACGAAGCCGCAAACCAGATCCTATGTACAATGTATAACATTATTGTAATAGTAGTGAATATAAGGAACTAGCTCAATAGTCCCATGGTTCCTATTCCTACCAACTAGCTATATTTTACTAGCTATATATTAATCTACGGTTTGTTCTATTTTTGTAATACATATTTTGTAATTATAGCGAGTGTCTCTGTACCTCGCGATACCATATTATTTTTAAACCAGCAAATAGGTTGGATAGACTTAATTTACACGATAAACTACAATGGTGTAGTAAACAAAATATCGGTAGCCAGTAGATAAACCAATGCCCTAGTCTAAGACTCAGAACACGGGCTGTAAAGTTTACCCCGATTACGACATAATCGAGCCACAAGCCCACAAGGCATACTACAAGGCATAGGCTATTGCAAATTTGGCACACCCGCACAACAATAATGCACGAAAAACGCTCAATACGCCTACCTATTATACTCAAACTAATAATCTATATCTAAATTTACGACGACGAAGATGACATTGGCACATTGCAATAACTCCGATTTTGGTACTAACCTACACGACCTCGGCCGGTCATTATTGCAAATCGTAATATTATTATTGTGTATTTATACACCGTCTGTCGGATGTCGTACGCACGCGTACGTGCTGGTCCATTTCAGTTCGACTCGTACTCTCGAGTCGTATCAACGTTATGGCTGTCGCCATTCGCTTTGAATCGCGTCCTCGTCCGTATTCCGTAACGTCATGACCAAATAATAAATACGATTTTTCCGTTTCGACTTGCGTCAACGGTTTAGTGTTTACTATAAACGTTTACCATAAGGCATAAGCCATGCCAAACACTTAACTACAAATATTAATTACGCATTTAATAATATCATTGTAACCGCGTTTTACTCACCGGTTTAACTCGAACTCGTATTGCAGATAGGCAGGTATCTACCCGACACCAGTGATCGGCGGGTACACTGTGTCCGTTGGCCGGCGATTTCTGTTTTCTGTCGCCAACGATGTTACAATATATATATATATATATATATATATATTTACGATAGTCGATCAGAAGAGTTTTCCGCGTCGGCTAAACCACACTACGAAATCACACAGCGGGATACGCGGTCGTCGGACGCCAAACAAAAAATGCGATTATACGCACACTACACACGGACGCGGCACACTCAACACGACTGCCGCAGTATCGACATAGGCGAGGGCCGTGGTGGAGACGCAAGATCTGTCGACGGCTATAGGCAGTAGGCAGTAGGCGGCGTTAAGTCCGACGGCCAGAAACGCCGATAACGTCTGTTCGGTCGTGTTTTAACACTCGTCGGTTTACAACTGGTACGAAATTAAGCGTGAAACGTATAATTCCGTGTTTTTGTTGTATTCTTCTACTGGTTCTACCTGTATGGTTATTATTTCATCATCACACTTACCTGCATGCTACAATAACTATTAAGATACATAGGTACCTATTTAAGTGACTGCTACAAAGCCATACAACAGAATGGTATTTATGCGATCTTATTAACTCTGTACATACCTAAAATATTCGTTAACATAGGACTAAAAATTAATTTTTTACTTCGAGAAAATAAAAAAAAAAATATACTTTTGTATTAATTAATTGCCAACTTTTTACTATCAATATTCAATAATATTAATCAAAACAGTTATATAAATACAGTTTTGTTTTATCATTACCAATTTATCGAATTGGAAAAATCATCTTCATCAAAAATCCAGTGATTTGTTATAAACATCTCAATTATTTTAGTATCGGTATACACACTATTGTAATTGAGTAAACGTATATTTAATAGAATTTTGCTACAGTTAAGCACTAGTCATAACTATTATTGTTGTAGAGATGACGAATAATGATTGGTGACAGTCAGCTTAAACTTAATTTAACTGTTGGATTATTAGGATGAATATGTTATATCAGGAATAACTTCATAAATTGTCCACAACAAAATTGTACCATTAAGATTTAATTTCATAAAAGTATACAAATATATATTAAATCAGGTATTATAGCTATAAGTTATTATATTATTTATTAATTATTAAATACATGTATGTAGTATAAAAATATAATTATTAGGTAATTTATTGTATTTTAGTATTTATTATAAATGTAAAACAATCTATAATTATTAGCTAAAAAAATAATATATTCAAAATTAGAGTAGGTAAGATAATAATCTAACATAGGTGTTATACCTAATAAATGAAACAGAAAAAAAATGGTAATAACTTACAATAATGACAAATATAACAGACTAGCCACAGGATACATATTTATTTTAAGTAAATTATTTAATATGAGTATATTATACATAAATTCAGTTAACATATATTTCAAATACCCTTTTAAGTTACATAGTTTCGTACACACTTACATACATATAAACGTAATAATTAACACCCACTACGATGGCACATGTAAAATAAATATATGTACCTATATAGTATAGATTATATAATAAATATATCTATATTCCTATAATTATATTATAAATAAATAAGTAAAACAAATATGTTATGATTTAAATTGGAAAAATTCATACAATGGTAGCTTATAATAATAATAAAAAAAAATGGTCCCAACAATATTAAGTTTCAAGTCAAAATTATCACTTCTTAGATGTTATCTGTTATCAATGGAAATATATTATTTACATTAAAATGTTAGTGCTAGTAATTACATATTATTTTGGTCAGTACATATAAAGAAAATTTGGATATTTTAACAAATCTTAATTATTCAAATATAATAAAAAAAATATTGTAAAAATATCAGATCTTCAGAATTAATTTCTTTTTTAAAATTCGTCTGTCAACTGAGTTTTACAAAGGATTTAAAATAAATATATAATTTTACTAATATATTAAAAACTATTAAAACTATTAGGATAATTCTAAATCAGCTATGATCTTTCAGATTTTTAAAAAATATTAGGTGTTCAATTAAATAATTGATTATACTTCATTACAATCAAAAAGTTAACCCCAAGGCAACTAGTTCTCGTAGGGTAGTGGTCTGGCGTGAACATTTTTCATTCATGAGACAAAAACAATTTTAGGAACCACCCACCTCCAAAATTGTCGTTTACAATTTTCAAGTATTAAAAATAGTGATAAGCATACTTAATTAAATAATATGTTTGATTATAAA
The DNA here is from genome assembly GCF_003676215.2 of Rhopalosiphum maidis. NCBI lineage: Eukaryota > Metazoa > Arthropoda > Insecta > Hemiptera > Aphididae > Rhopalosiphum > Rhopalosiphum maidis. The sequence continues at coordinate 10,712,198 of NC_040879.1, forward strand.
TAGTATACGAGTAGATTACATTTATAATAATGTTGATATTATAACTGTAGGTAAATATTGTGTACCAACTATCAACACGACATAATATACCGACAATCATTCACCTACCCAAACAGCCATGAGACCCAGGTCTCATAAAGCCTTTCTCACGCCGCCACTGTTCCTGCCGAGTTAACTAGTGGCTATTATTGTATGCATTACAAAATCATAAATGTGCACCATCTTTATAGTAGTCAAGTACAATAAGTATTATTGTAGTTGAATAAATAGTGATACCATAATTAGATAAACCCAGAATCTATTAAGCAAAGATGGTTTGACGTATAATATTAAGATTTTTAATTTACTAAAACCTTTTAGTATAGGTTTATGTTAAAAATGAAAATTATAAAGAGTTTTTCATGTTATAAAAAAAGTATTAGCATATATAAAATATTGAACGTAAAAAGTAATATTAAATTCGCCTTTTCCTTCATAATTGATAGTAACTAAGTTCTTATTTAAATATTTGAGCCACAAAAAATCAGAAAAAAATGCCATTAGAGTTAACTATCTGTATGTCTGCTGTGTAGTAAAGCCATGCCCCTGGCAAAGTTGCTGTCAAGTTGTCTTCTTAATTTGAGAATAGAATATCACTATTTAATATTTCTATAATTTTAACAAGTATCAACAATTATCAACATATGCAGTATGTTTTTGGTAGTTGAATCATTTTTATGATATTTGAATATGTCAATCTGGTGACTTTTACAAAAACTAAAAAACAATATTTTATACATTGAAAAGAATATTAATCCATCCAATAGTAATATCAATAATAATAATGGGTAAAAGCATAATAATATAACTAATACATGGTAATAAATTGAACACAATAATATAGAACAAAAAAAAAAAAAAAAATAATCAAGTATAATTAAGACAATTAATAAACTAAAATGCTTCATTTAGGGATAATAATGGTAAAAGTAGTAGCAGGAGTTATAACGTGGATTCCCCCAAAAATATTATTGTAATAAGAATAAGAACAGTTTATTTCAGTGATATTAGTGGGCTACGGTTACAAATAGTTAAAAAATTAATCGTGATACCTAATATATTATAGGTATGTGTTATATGCGAGTATTAGCAGTTTTAAAAACAATTGCATTCTAGTTATTTACCATGTTTTATATTACCAATTCCATTAAGTTACTGTAACTACTACTGATTTGAATAATACTGGTGTTGATAAGATGAGTTATCATCAATTATTCCTTGGTTGTATTGTTGTTGGTCATAATGATGGTCCATTCCTACTCCTAAAGAGTCTTCATCGCCATTATCAGGGTACATGTGTAAAACATTTTCTAAATTGTCAGCAATCTAAAGAAGAAAATATTTATATGTTATTAATATTTAAGAAAGTATCATAGTGGCAACTTAATAATATTTTAATGATCACTATTAAGGTTAGTGATATGTAAATAAAAATTCAATTGTTAATGAAAATATGAGTGATAAGACTTAATTAACAGATTTTTTATTCATATTCATATATTTCATACAATATACAACATTATTATTTAACTATTTCCACATAAAAATATTAATTATTCTGAATTCCTAATTTCCTAAAATCACTACTATCCAACATTATAGCATTGCCATGGTTATAATTCAAACAGCATTGGCCATATATTGTCATCATAAATGTTTTACTAACTTTTCTGTAATATTCTATCTGGTTGCGCAATAGTTGACGAACATGGCCAGCCATTTGGCCGAGTACATGGTCTCGATGAAATTGATTTATCTCTGCTAACAGAGCATATGACACCACGTCAGTACGACGTTGCATCTCACGCAGTAGCCGTCTCTGTTGTTCTGGGTCAGTCACTGCTGTGGTTCCACCACTACCAGAACCGGATAACGATGCTCCACTACTAGATCCTCCAGCTCCATCACCACCGCTACCACCTATTGGTATACCTTCAGAGTATTGTCTTTCACATTCTTTCCGTTTTTGCACAGCACTCTATTACAAACAAATTAAGGTAACTTTCCTGTGATTATCATGTAAATTATAGAAAGAATATTATTAATAAATAATAGTTTAAGCTCGTAATAGTGGAAAACCAATAAAAATTACAATACATATACATAAACAAATTTGTAATTCACCTTGTGTACGGCTAATATATCAGGAAACTGCCCCTGCAACACCACGATACACGTGTAGCATGTCAGCAAATGAGTCCCATCCTGCGGCAGGTAACTCATCCATCAGCCGGCCACCCATCTCATTGTATACATCACCAGTTTTTTTCAGAGCCGTCATCAGTTGTCGGGTAGTAAGACTTATCACATTGCCATTACCACTAGTATCTCCTATTGATGAAGATGATGCTCCTACATTATTCATTATTAATAATAAATAATAAAAAAAATAAGTTAACATAATATTATTGTATCAGCTGGTCACTGTAAAGTGTATACTAATGTATACTGTTACTTACCACTATACGCGTGACCCAACATGTAAAATGACTGGCCTAATCGTTGAGCATCGCGTTTATAACATGTTTGCATACGTTTTGATTGTTCTGCAACCGTTTGTGCCATATTCTTCAGCGCTCCTTCTAATCCAGTCACAAATCTCTGAAATCCTTCCACTTCACGATCTCTTTAAAAATCAAACGGTAAAAATATTAAATAAATAATAAGTTATAACATTGTAACATACATACAATATTGCCGGGTTGATAGATGGAGGGGGGTCATTACTACCATCTGCAGGTATTACTCTAATTACAAAAAATACATTAGCCCCAGTGAGGGTCTCGGCACTCGTATTCCGTGACTCAGCCTTCCGCTTGCCTGACTTCCAACGTTTCTCATCAGTACATGTGATAAAGTGTTGCCGCCATACCCAACCCCGTGATAGTACAGGATGTCGGCATACTGCATCTACAAATGCCTGTAATTGCTGTTTACGACGTTCAATGAATTGTTCTTCGTATCGACCTAAGTATAATTAATATTATGACCAAAGTGATATTTTTTTTTATTTTAAAATGAATATTGTTTGTTAAGGATTTTCTATAACATAATATGCATATATTATTATATGACTTATTTGCAAAGTAGATTGTTGATTTATCTAACCTGAAATTTGTTTATCTGGTAATGGCGGTATTGGCACTAAACAGCAGTACTTTTCCAATAACCGTTCATGTAACCAATCAAAGTGCTTGTACCTCCTGGATACTTGAATATTATTAAACTACAACACATATAAGTCAAACGAAAATTAATTAGTAAAATAGAAAAAAAATTAGTAGATTTTTTAATAGATGGATATAGTTTTGTTTCAAATAGCTATTATTATAATGTAAGTTTATCATAATAACTAAAAATCATACAAGTATGCACTATACACTCATTATCAGTAGTACTTATAATATGGTAATATGTTAAACAGTGATAAGTTATTGAATGGTAAATATTTGCGAGTTTTCAATAAATATTTGATAGATAATAATACACATAAGAAACATAGAATATAGACATACCGTAGGAGTTATTTGGTATGCAATAAACGATTTCAAGCCTTTGAGTTTTGTTTCCTTCTTTGGAGATGCCACCACACACTGGTATCCGTGTGGTTCATTATCTGGGTCTCGGCACCATTCAACATCCACTGCCATGGGGCCACCACCAGTACCACCACGCACAACAATTGTAATGTTTTCTGTATCAGGTAAGTGGATGGGTGGCTGAATGGCACCCATTATATATGATGCATCACCACCACCTACCAACTTGGAAAACCGAGAACTGCTGCCACCAGTTGTTGCAGCTGTCTTGCCTACAACAAAAATATCAAATTATAAGTCAATTTGTATATATTTTATTAAATAACATTGTTATGTAATTAAATCATTTTTGATAAGTTGTGAGAGCTTACAATGATCAAAACTCCCAATGGCTTATTTTTAAAAAATAATTATACTGACGTTAGTTCAATTTTAGGTACCTGCTGTTTTCCTTATTGATGTCGTTTTTGTTCCAATAGGTGGATACTGAATAGTTGGTGGTATAGGAGCAGATGAAGTCACAGTACTTCCACCGCCATATTCAGAATCGTCGTCCCATTCATCGTCATAATAATCATCAGGTGACTGTAAATACAATTACAAAATAATAATTTACACTAAAATTGTTATCCCAGAAATATTCGATGATTGGATGACAGCTATTTAATGAGTACAAGAAAAATTAAAAATACATATGAAAATTTAAATACATCAAACAAATATTATATTTAGTTAAATTATATAATCTAGATGTGATTTAAGAAAAAAAAGCGAAGTTAAAAATAAAGTGTATTAGCTATAGTAAATCTATTTGTATTTTTTTAGCATTAGGTATAAATTATATTCCTTGTGAATTAAATAAAAAAATATTGAAAGCATAATTAACTTTTAAAATGTTAAAATTATGTCGACTTAAAATAAGAAAAAATATTTAATTCTCAACTTTTAACAATGTAATAATGATGATTGGAGTTCAAATTCTAAAGTTAATTCTTTTAAAGAGTAAATATAAAAATAAATATTTATTTTTAATTATTTTATCATGTTAAAGTACTAGCCTGCTGATGTGGATATGTCTGTTGCTGATTTTGACTGCCAGGAACTTGTGAATAAAATTCATTTTGATCATCAACTTCCCATGGATCTGTTGATGGTGGTAACGGTGGAGGTGGTAAAGCTGGCGGTGGTTTGCTTTCATTTTTTCTGTCATCCACCTTAGTTTTAATTTCCTATTAGCATTTAATATATACATTATAAATAATAAAAATACAACCATAAAAATCAAACTATGAGAAAAACAAACCTCAACATATGCAGCTGGAAACAAGCCTGTGCGGCCAGATGTGTTTGTTCCTTCCCACCAGCCCTCGCCAACATCTTGTCGGGTTACCACCAATGTCTCACCAGCAGTTACTGATAATTCTGATGAGCCGGGTTCACCCACAAAATCATATAATACTAAAACCTAGGGTACACCAACTTTATTTAGAAAAGATATAACTATTAATAGCTAATTTAACCTGTATTTAATTTTAAAAATAAGTGAATAACAATTGAATTATTTTGTTTGATTAATAACATTTTATTTATGTGAAAATTATTTTTCCAAATTATTAAGTTCATAATATATGTATAGAATAAATTAACAGAAGAGACAAATTATATTATTATAATAATATAAATGAGTTGTGAATTTGTAATATATATATTTAAATTACCTATTATTTTCTTGTCATGTGTGTGGTTATGTTATTTTAATAAATTAGTACAGTAAAATGCCATAAATGGAGATTATAATAAGATTAATCTCAATAGCCTCTGTTTTCAGATTAAGCATAAAATATATATTCATTAATTGTAGTGTACATATTCAAACACAATACCTTCATATTAGGAGTATTGACCGTAATTGTAGAGGATGTGCGTAGACGCTACTGATGCTGCGTGTTAAATACAAAGCTTTAGGTTACTGCACTTGCTCACCAGCTTAAGACAGCATGGGTTCAGTCATGATATTTGCTGTCGACACCAATGGGAATGGTGTTGAGTAGCTAGTAACACATGCACATACACAATGTAATTAGATTGTATATTGTAACAAAACTCAGATATTTTGTAGTAAAGCGCTCACGACGTACAAAAACGGCGAGCAAAAGAATATTGTCAATAATATCCGCGTACTGTCGTCGTCTGAAGAGCAATTTGCCACATTACTAGCTAAAGTTTGACGAGAATGGGAAAAAAACAAAAAAAAAACACTTACCACTTAGTATGTTAAGTCCTCGACTACTTATTTTCGGCGGGCCACAAATTACTCGGACCGTTGTGACGAATCTTTTGCCGGTCAGTTCTGCGGCGTAACAATACACACGCGCGCCAAACACAAAGTGGACAGCTCACACACGGAGATCAAACGGCTGCGCGGTCCGTGAGCAAACGACTTCGCAGCGGACGTGCTACTCTACCAAATCTACGATATACCAAAAAAACGGTATGCAAACGACGCGGGAATTATGGTAAAAAATAAAATAAAAACAGCAAGAGACGAAAAGGTGTACGATAAGTTTACGCAAACGAACCACGAAAGTCGATCCAATTGGTCGTCGACGTCGCCGCGAGTGTGACGTACGTGTGCGCGCGCGTTGTGTAATCCCGACGAACGATAATTATTAATTAATTCCACTGTATCGCACGGTGTATTCCAATTAAAATAATAACGACGACGATGATGATGATGATGATAAAGTAATAACGATGATAATTTGTTGCTACGAACCGCTAGTTATGATATTATTATGGAAATGTACGGCGACTATTGTTCTGTGGCTCGCTGGCGTTCCGTTGATAAGGTTCGCCGCCACCGACGTTATCAGCCCGTACGGCGAGGCCCCCGCGGTCGTCGTCGGTGGGTGGACAATAATAGCGACGGACCGACGTTTCGGTCGTCGGAATCCGTGACGAAGCGCATCAGAGCGATGACCCTCGATAATACGTAATAACGCGATGAATGTTATTCGTTCGGCTGCGGTGGTGGTGGTGGTAAATACGCGCAATACTCGCAGAACAACAATAACATTGTTATTGTTATTGTTCCGGGACGATAACGACGCCGACTCTCTTGCTGCTGCGCGATATCGGACAGAAAACGTGATAACACGGGGTGACCGGTTGTCGCGCGGGCCGACGACAGTTGTTCCATCGGTTTGGCATCCGGTAGCTGCTGTTGCCCATTTGAAACGACCGCGAACAAATTGAAAATATCATTGTATATTATAATATTGTACGACGCGTCCTGAAAATCGAAAAAAATCGCGTCGCTCTGCTCGTCCCGTAGCGAACCGCCTCCTATCACCGATGACCGGAGTGGTAGTAGTGGTGGTGGTGGTAGTAGTAGTAGTAGTAGTGAGTTGCTGTTGTCGTGGGTGTCCGCGCGACGTTATCGCGTTGTAAACAAAGGGAAGCCGGCGGAACGCAGGTCATCCGACGGCGTTGCGTGTTTCGTGGTAGGGGAAGAGCGGGGGCGGCGGCGCTACGGCGGTGTCGATCGCCGGCAACTGCACGGGTTGCGTGGTGGCGGGACGCGCGGGGTATCGTAGACGCAGATCGACTCCTCCGCGACGCCGAAAAGTCGACGACATCTGCACTTGCGACGGTGTTTCTGTCACCGGCGCCGCGAACGTATCATCCCGGGTGTGTGTGTGTGTGGAGCATGTCCCCGCGAGTCTGGAAACGGTCCGAGCCGCCGAGTACTCCGGTCACACCTCGTTCCTCGCGCCTCTAGTTTCGCGGTCAGCTGCCGTTCTCGGGTATACCACTCCAGTCCCGGAACAGAGCGATCCGCCAACCGTGCTCTCTGTCGTCGGTCCGTTTCCGTTGCGCTGAGCGACCGATGAATTTTAGATAAAACGCGGCGAGACGAACAACGTTCCGACAGACTTTGTAACAAGCTTCCTATTTGTGCAATTATTAGAACTTAAGGGTGAGTTCTAACCATTTCATTTTAGACATGCTAACGACAACCGTTCAGTTGACACACCTTACGGGCAATATAATAATATGCATATTTTCAACGGTAGGTAGATGGTTTAAGTGGTTTTTAGTTAGGTATATTGATATTGTATTTTACTTAAACCTGGATCAATGTTTTTCTTATGGTTTTTATGGGAAACGTCTTACCATTCTTTCACCGCCAACCGCCAGTTATAACATATTTTTTTGTCATAATCTGAATACCACATATAACAGTCAACACTCTATGACATGCATTACAAATCTGAATGAGTAACCGACAAAAGTTATTATCAACTAACGATAAATTATGAGATAAATTATTATTATTAAAATTGTTTTGAGAGAACGTATCTGTTAATAACTATTGTCTTCAGATCAGGAAAATTATTTTAAAATAGATTTTGTACCTAAATTGAGTAATCAGTTTTGATTTTAACGAAATGTTAACATTAATTATTAAAATCGAAAGAATTGACCATCCTGAAAGTTGATCAGGATACCAGATTGTATGGTAACCCTATATTTTAGGTAGGTACTATGATGTAAATTCCATTCAATATGTCATTTGTCATAATTTTATAATGGTTTCTGACAAAAAATGTTCTTAAAGTGTTCTTACACTTGTTTGATAAGTAACAAAACATTATAATGGGAACCTCAATTTTAACTTAGCCTTACCCGCATTCAACTATTTGTACTGTTTCATGTATTATGATCACTTGAAAGATTAATTAATAATTGGCAAAATAATATTTTCAAGTTTAGATTAATCAAAAAAAAAAAACATTTTTAAAAGATTGCAATAGCTTACTTTAAACTGGTTTTCTATAATACTAATGCTGTTTAATAACTTTAATCAAAATTTAATTATTGTTATCTGCTTCAGAAGTTATCAATATAAAATTGTTGTACATTTTCTTTTAACTCTTTTCAATGTTTACATATTTCTTATAAATGCATAGGTAAATAATAATTCCATTTATTCATTTTTTTTAATATTTTAGATTACCTAATCACAACTTAATTAATCCCATTTATCATCAATTTCTAGTTATATTAAAATTGTATTTTTATATTTGTCATTAGGTTCAGTTAAAATAATAAAAAGATTGGCTAGAATCTAATTACAAAATATACTCCTATTGTACCAGTCATGAAAATATAAATTTAATACTCTTTTAAAAAAATAATAAACTATAAATCTCGCCATAAACATATAAAATGTATAAAATATTGAAATTATAGTTTAAGACAACCTAATAAGAATACAATTTGTTATTTAAATATTAATAAGTGAACAAGAATATTATATTTGAGCAATTATGTACTTACATTTTAAATGTGGCCATTTGTACTTCAGCCGCCATAGTGTATTCACATTATGGTTGACACTTATTATTTAATTTAATTTTCGTAGTAGGTATTATGTTTTTGATGGCTGTAGTGTGAAATAAATTTTTCCAAACAATCAATAAAATTGTAACCAATTCTACTAAGTACTAGTATGTATTAATAAAGAGGTTAATAAGAAGTACATGTCTAAAGAATATTTCATCTGAAATCTTGCATGCCATAATCATTCTACTACTGCTTTTTTCCTCCCTAAGATCTCAAAAATTACATTCTTATTTATTATGATTTGATATAATATAAGATATCTTTTAAGTTGTATGCATACAATAAGAAAAATATAATTATTTAAACACTTTTACATAAGTTTATGTTTATATGTATTTGAATGTTAACTGCAATAAAAAAAAATAAAATACTTATTATAAATTTCTTCAATTTGGTTACTTTTTTATTCATAATAATAAATAATAGTTAATTTATGGAAATTTGATGCTTATTCAAACATTTTTGTGAGCTTCAATGTATATCCTCTTAATAAGAATTAGATATAATTTTAATTCATAAACAAACTTTATGATTAATAGTGCTGCAAAAAATTACCTCAATTTTCTTCAATTTTAATTAATTTATATAACATTTAACTTTTTCCTATTATAAAATAATTTTATTGAATTAATTTCTTTTTTTTAAAAGATTTTTGATTTTAGATTCTGAATAAATCAAAGAAATAAATTGCTTAAATCTAATAGAATTTTTATTAACTTTCATAAAAATGATTTATGTAACTAGGTTTTGGTGTTATGGAGCTTATGGGTAACATTATTAATAAATATAATTGTAACTTAAATTAAATAAATCTTTAAAAGTCAGTTGTCACACACTTAAAATAACAAAAGTACTAGTACCTAGCTACGGTATACCATTTTAGAAAACATGATTGCGTACATTTCCTGGGATACCATTGCTGCATGTATTGATTGGCTTACTAATTTATAACACAAAATTTATTATTTAGAATAATCTATTTTACTATTATTTTTAATACTAGAGTGAATATTGATCTATTATCAAACTTAAAAATAAAAATGTTAGAAAATTATATAAAAAAAAAAACATAAATAAACTACAAGTGGATACCTTTTTGCCAATAGTATCTATAATGTTTGATCATATTTCTATTTGATAATTTAAATTAATTTTTTTTCTATCTTTGAGCCATTCAATTAGAAATGCTGATTGTATTTTAGTTCTCTAAAATCTATAGTCTAAGTCTCTTATATTTCTTTTTTTTTATAATTGAGAATATCAAATTAACAATATGGTATGTGGACTATAGCAATGAGTTTTGTAAGTTCAATAAAACTTCTCCATACCATTATTTTTAAAAAAAATTTAAGTCATAATATCTAAATGATTGATGCAATATGATATTTTAATTTAATTTGAGTTTTTCATAAATAATTGTTGAGATAATTTTGTTTTATTTAACATTTTTGGACATTTGTTTGAGCCAGTACTGTTATACTCATTGACCATTGTTGTAATATGTTTGAATAAAATAAGGTATACAAGTTTTGTTAATTTACAGCTATTTAATGCTTATTTAATGTATAATGCTATAATTAAAAAAATATATATTATAACCAAGCTACAAATGTAAGTATTACTAAAAGTTATGAAAATCAGAAAATATTGCATATCTTAGGTTGAATATCTTCAACCACGAGGTAAAAATGTTTGAAATTGAATTATACACAATCCAGATATTTTAATATAATTAATTTTACACTCAGTTGAAATCATGACCACATATAGTTCAATTTTCACAATTAAATTATGTTATAACTGTTATTAAATGGATGGAGTTTAATACACTAAAATATCTATAGACAGATTATGCTTAATAATAATAATAATATATAATTTATGACTAGATTTATATGCTGGACTGTAAAAAAATAACTAAAAAAAACACATGTTCGTGTAAGTATATAATACTGTGGGATTTTGTTCACTCGTAAGTCTAATGCGTCACTATAATAAGAACTTATACTTTTTTTTTAAAATAGTATAATATTATATTTGTATTTTATTATACCTATTATTTCAACTAGTTTATTGCCGTATAAAAAATATTTTTTGTACTAGATGTACTTATTTATTTTTTATATTAATATCTTATTGTTTTTCTCTGGCCAAACTATATACACTTAGATATATTCTGTTATATAAATATAAAAATAATATGTTCGATGTTCTATTATTTAATGATGATAAAATTTCTAAAGTACACAAAAATATTTCTTATTGTTGAATAATATGTATTGAATATGGACCAATTATTAAAAATATGCTCTTTAAAAAAATATTATTAGAAACATTTAAGTATATAAGAAACACAATTATTAAATTTATTTTTAATGTCACAAAATATATTTTTATTCAATTACAACTTATAAATAAAAATAAATTAGCTACTGCATTTAAGTCTTATAGTCCTACTAATAACATTGTTATTCTTACACTAAATAATACCATTTTAAAAATAATTTTATCTAATGTTTATTTTTTGGTTTATATATTTATTGAAATAGCCACTTGTTACTAAATCACTTATTAATTTCTATGATGATGAAGTGTAACTTTGCCTGTATAAGTTCCACTGCACTTCAATTACCAAAAACACATTTAACACGGATGTAATTTTAGATAATTCAAGTATTCATTAATTTGTAAATTTAAAAATTTGTCATTTTTAAAATTGTGAGAATTTTGATAACTTTACAATTAATATGAATGTACAATTGTATAAAAACAAGTACCTATTTTAAATCAAATTTAGATAGCTATATATATGTATATATAATTTGATGACTAATCATAATTTAAAAGTTTAAAATAAATAATAATTAACATTCATACATTGTACAACTTTTTATTTAAACATCAAAAAATATATTTATTATCCAGATATTATAAACATTTTAAATTAGTATAAATTAAGCTTTAATTTGTAAAACTTATTTTTATTAAATTTTTTTACCAAACCAAACTGTACGTGGATAAAAACTTAAATAATGACAACCGATTTAAAATAGGAGGGGGTTCCTGTGAAGGCGGTGACATTTCAATGTGTATGTAGTTAGGAAGAGGCCACAGGAGTACCTAGGAAAATCTGTTTTGGATCGATCAACAGTGACAGCAGAGTGTAGGCATGGTAACTACTTTCACTCCGAAACTGGGTCGTGGAATATATTAAGCTGTCGGGGGTAGGTAATGTAGGCGGTGATTGTTGCCCTAGATTATTATGTTTTTATTCGATGGGGGTGGCTGTTGTGAGTCATCCACCGAGTTCTCTGTTGCGGTAAAGAATGGCTTCTCAGGACTATGTCGATGCTGTATTTATCCATTCGACCAAATTTTCTGCGACGCGTGTGCGGAACGCGATCGCCCGCCCATCGGTGTCAATATGGGTGGTTTTCCCGAATTATTATTGAACGTAGGCGGATTCGTAGGTCGTCCTTTCCCTACACGCCTCCCCCATCTCATAATTGGAACTTTCGCTACGACGGCGGTCTGTGGCTGCTGCTGCTATTTTGTGTTCCGTGACCATTCAGTCAACTTTTGGCTGTCAGCCACCGCGGTCATCGCTACAAACAATTTCTTCTATTACTATTGATAGCTCGACCGATACGATATAATATCATATTGTCAATTTTTTTAAGTCATAGTTATTGTTTTATTTCTGTTTGTTTTTCGTGCCTATCAGTCACACTTGTTTTCATCCACAAGATTACAACTTTAATCGACTGCGTCGTACTTTTTTATTATCCAAAATTACGTGGTGCATAATAGTTCAGTATCCGACTATGCTTCACAACTGAGTCACATAAACCGCGCTATCACCGACGCCGCCAAAGTCTTCACTACCTTTCTTTGCTGTTTTTGTACATTTAAAAGCTCGACTGTTCCATGTGATTTGTCAATATAGTCAACGTTCTGTGACAACATCGACGACGACGACGATCTTTTTCTTCTAATCTTAACACTAATTTATTTTTCCAACTTCTTGCGTTAGAATTGTTTAACGTTTTGTTCTTTGTTTTTTTCTGTTATTATTATTTTTTTTTTTTGCTTATATTATTTAACTTATAATAGTTTTATTTGATCACATTTTTTCCTCGTTGTCCTCCATTAATACCGCCTACTTGACAGCTATTGTCATCATTGTAATATTATTAATATTATTATTACCACCGTAACTACTTCTAAAGCAAAAAAACACATCAAGTTTCCAAATATTTTAGAACTTACTATAGTTTATTTGTTTAACTGTCAATAAAGCCGTCAAGCTGTTTCTAATCGTGATCGTTATTGTTTCTTGTTTTTACGTATTTATTTTTAATTATTACAGAAATAATAGACGAAATCGACGCTACAACAACTCTCCACAACTACAACGACCACGACAACGACTGTGCAATTGTCACCTCAGAAACCAGCAACGAAATCGACGTTAATGTTGTCGTATCTTCATCATAATACACGATCTCAACCACCGTAATCACGCTCACCATTATACCACAGTTACAATAGTATAATCATATGTACGTGTATTAACATTAACGTGGTGGAGCACTCGCACCACCGGTGTATAATATATAAAAGCATCACAAAAATAAACACTTGTTGGCGTTGGCATGACGTAACAATACAGAATAAGCTGTGTCTACGGGGACCGGTGGTAATTAGTGCTCGTACACCTGCAGTGATACACATGTGACGAATGTGGGATAGCAAGAAAAGTTTTTTGACAGTGGTCAAAACGATAAAAATGACTGATGGCCTAGGCATAATTATATACACGGACAGAAAATCTCTCGTCATAATTGATGCCGATAGTTAAGTCCGTATCAACTAAGATTCAATATTGTCGTAGACGTTCCTTCATAACAAATCGTCAACAAAATACAAGTAGGTAAAATTATTTTCAAATTTTATTTTTATAAGATATCTATAAATAATAACTTACAGTAATACACGTAAAAAATAAAATAAAATTTACGTAGGTACTCATTTAATGTGTAAAATGACTAAAATGCTATAATATAATTTATGGATTATAAAAAAAAGCTATTAAAAAAATTTTTTTACATATTCTTTTAAACAAAAATATATAATAAAAATTTGAAAATTATTGACTCCCGCAAATACATCTACGTTATTTTGTTTAAAGAATAGAAACTTAAAATAATAATATTTTTATACTATTTATTAATTTTAATTATTATTTATTTTATGGTACATTATAAACGAAGATTAATTTAAAATTCTTTCATATATTTTTTTAAAATTCAGTGGCGTATTTATAAATAACACGAAAATACGAGTCTCAAAATCCCTTATTTTAAAGTATGTGGTTAAAATATTTTTATAACACAAGAAATTATTGCTTTACATTCATTAAAATATAATGTACGATTCGGAATTTGAAGACATTATTTTTAATTTGATGTGTGTGAAAAGATTTACTGGTAAATTACGAAAATGCCGTGACTTTTATGGTATACCCTATTCGTAAAAAAATCGATTTTAGTTCTTCTGTATTAATTTAAAAATAAATATTAGATACTTAAAATTTTTATCAAATGTTCATTTTAAATTTGTATATAACTACCTAGGTTCCTATTAAAACTTTTTTTTTTTTTGAAATAAACAAGCTATACACAAAATGCACAATAAGTTTATATAGTAAGGGTGGATGTTGACATGAAGGGTTTGAATGCGCAGCTACCCATTAGCGATACTTAGCTTGATTCATTTTTTTCTTTTTTAAAAATATGTAATATTTTTTTTATATTTTTTATTTTTATTTTTATCTGTTTGTTTGGGATGTGGGTTTATTTGTAATAGTTCACGATAACATTTTCTTTTTAACCTACACTGAGAATTTTCTATATTAAAACGTAAAATAATTTTTAAGAAACTTTTATTATTTTATTAATTTATTGTTGAATAAACTGCTACAGATATTTGATATTTTTACTCACATTTATTAAAATAAAATATTTTCAATATTATTTGAACCATATAATTTTTTATTACGACTAAGAATTATTGTTAGGCTTTGATTAAAGTGCAATAACTACTCATCAATTAAAAATATTTTAAATTTTATAATGGTATTCTTGTTTAGATATTTTTTATCTGTAACTCTAAATATTAAGTCTTGGGATATTAATTTAAAATTACTCATATATTATCTACTACTACATATATTAAAAAAAATTTCAAAATCTTTAGTAGTTTTTTTTAGATACATCTAAAAATTGTAAATTCTTTGTCTACAATAACAATAGCATAACAACTAATATTAATTTATTATTCATAAATGTATACTATTGTTTTTGTACCTGAATGCCCAAATGAAACAATTACGTATACTAACAAATATCCTTAAAATAAAAATCCCTAATCTAATATATAAATCAATCTATAATTTAAACATTTTCGAGATTATATGATTCTCTTCAAATTTTGAAATTTTAGTAAATAATTTGTTATCTACGATTGTTGTGTTTCAATTTACACCATAAAAACAAAATCGATTTTAACAAAAACTGCATTTAGAAAAACATTTTTTAATTAAACAAATTATTGTGTTGTTATAATTCATAAATGAATAACCGTAAAAATGTGTATTGTTTTAAAATGTTTACCAAATACTTGTTATTTAATACTTATGTTATTATTTTCAAATAGTATTGTTTTTTTTATCTATTTATAGACAATTGAAGTTATTTTTGTTGTTTATTTTATAAATTCCGGTACCAAACACAAATTTACGAATACCTAGGTAAAATATACTTAATATTATGGGTAGTACAAAATTCTTAATATGTTATTAATTTCCTAAATAAAAAATATTGAAAATTTATAATCTCAATATGTTTTCATAAGTATTTAAATTTAGTCTTATTAAAATTCGTCAAAAATCTTGAAAATTAAAAATTATTTTGAAAATAGGAATTTTTAAAAACATTCAGTTTATATTTGTTTTAAAAATTGATAATATATATATAATGTTTTTTTTTATGTTTTGCGACCTATATTAATTATAAAAATGTTTTCCGGAAAATCAAATTAATTTTTGATAAACATTTGAAGTTCAGATTTTAAGGGCAATGAATATTGCTGTATGATAACTATTTCTCTTCAAATGGTTTTTGTTTTATTGTGGTAGTTTCAAAAAAAAATAACCGTAAATACTTGAAATTTTTTGGGCACCAAAAGTTTTATTAGCATTTCCTACATATAAAGTATATTGATACTTTTCAAGCTATTTATATGTAATTATGTTAAATTTTATGTCGATATAAATTATTCGCCGGGTCAAAACTTCTTAATAATTAAGTATAAGAACCCATATGAGTAGTTCTATTTATATCTAAATTAAAAAAATTAAAAATCTTAATAATTTATTCAGATTTTATACAATTTATTATTTTTTTTTCCATTATAAAATCTCAATATTTTTTTAATACTATAAGTACAACTAAAATAAATGTGTAGGTAATTTTTATTTTTCTACTTCCTATAATTTTTCAAAACATATATATTTTTCTTCTAAAATTGACAATTTAAATTGTTTAATATTTTGACGTTATGATGATGCAGTGTTGAATTTTCGTGGATACAAATGACATGAACTCAAAAAAGTTAAGGACCACTGCTATACGCAATAATATTTTCTAAATATGTTGACTTTTTTAAAAATATTATATAATAATCATAATATGAACCAATTCACATTTTTATACGGTATTTAAGTTAGGTGATATTAACTTCTAAAGTTAATAACAATAATACTTATAATAAAATATACATTTATGATATATATTTTTATAATAATTAAATACTAATAATAAAATAAATTATCTACTTTATTGACTATATCAAAGAACAAATCATAAAATATACTTGGTGATATAGGCTGACAAACCGTCTCCGCTTAGAATCGTTTTTTATATACAATGTTATATCATTGAATTAAAATTTAGTACTAACTCTAATAATGATCCACTTCACACCTAATGTACAGCAGAGTGGTACCCTCAAACCTATCTTTTTTTGGTTTTTAATTCCTGAGTTATATATTGCTTAAAAATCGTTTTATTTATTATGGATAATATGTTAAAAATAAATATTTTATTTTGATAAAAAAAAAAGTTCTTCGTATTTTATATAAAGCTCTGTAAAAAACTATATGCTCTGTTAAAAATGTTGGTAAAGTATATTCCTTAAAGTTGTACTTACACCAACCTAAAAAAACATTTTTTTGTAGATAATTTTTTTAAAAAAAAAAACCGATATTTATACCAAATTATCAATTTATGGTTAATAATAGATTTAACATCAAAGATATTATTGAAGTTAGAAAAAAAAATTATTCGTATGAACTCGAAAGTTTTTGTTTATTAATATTTACTATTCAAAATGACATTTTCAATGTATTAAGCTAAATTATACCACAAACCTATTTACATTGTTACATGGTACGTCGGTATTAACTTCTAAGTTATATGAAATAATATTATAATCATTATAAATTTTAATTATGTATGTAATGTAATATATGATTTATTTTTTTTGATTATTAGTTAAATTTTACCGTAATTCTAATGTAAAGTTATTTTATAAGTTACTAATAGCAATAGAAAATATCTTTCGGCTATTCGGCTGATAGACTTTCTCCGCTCAGAAACCTTATTTAATCAAGTAAAGATAATTTAAAGCAAATATGAATGCTATAGAACTTTTAGACTGTGGTGTTGATAATTTCTTTAAAAATATTAATTATTGTCAAATATTAAAATAATTTTTTTTTATTATTAAGAAATTAAAAACAAAACATATTTTATGCAACAACATTAAATTAAACAAGAATTGATTAACCTACCTCCTGTAAACTTATACAGCTTGTGTTGGAGATAGGGAGTTATGATTACTGCTAAATATAATAAAAATAATATTATCTATGTATATATGAGTTTTAAAATTTAACAGTACAAATTAAACAAATTCAAAAAAAAACTTAAATCTAAGATTACAGAAAATATTTTTAATAGACAAGAAAAAAGTGTTATTTTATATAGAACAAACAGTATCGACAAATAAATAAATAAAATAAATTAAGATAAATTAAATTATGTGCTATAGGTACTGCCGGTACAACAGATAATCGAAACAAACTGATTTATATTAACGCAAATTGTTATCTAATTCTAAGAATAGATGTTTGTATATCATGCCTTTAATATTTACAATTTCACCTCATAATATCTTTTTTTTAAACTCATAAGGCATAGAATTGAAAAAAGTTGGGTCCTGATAATTCACAAAACGCTGACCAAAAGATTGATTTGCAAATTTAATAATCAAATCGTATTTTCTCATTTATCTTTTGTTGCTTAACTCCTTATAATTGTTATCTAAATGAAATTACTTAATCATGTACATAATATTAATTTTTTTACATAAAACCCTTATTGGCAACACACCAAATTCTTTATAGTTAGCATTCGTAGATCCTTGTAGAGTTAGTTTATTTAGACACATTCTAACTATATTATTTTGATTGACTACAAGTAAATTTAATACGTTGTCTCGAAGTCCACCCCATGCCAGTATACCATATTGAAAATTGGATTGATACAGTGCAAAGTAAACTATTTTCATTGTTGGTTTAGGTACTATGTTTTTGAGTTTGACCATTTTATAAGTAATGAAGCGTAGCTTTCCTAATAAATTGTTAATATGAATATTCCATCTTAAATTATTATCAAATATAACGCCCAAGTACCGAATTTTTTCAACCATTTTAATTATTTTGCAGTTTTATTAATGAAAAATTTAATTAATTTTATTAATAACGCAGTCATGAATTGCTAAAGTGTTTAAGTTCAAATCAGTTTTTTGTAATTGAGAACGGCATAATTACAGTTTTATCGACATTTGAAGATAGATTTTTATCATTTAAACATTTTATAATCAGACTGAACCCTCTGCAGGCTTTCTCATATACCCTCATCCCATGATTGATGAGAGAATAAAAGACAAGTGTCATCAGCATAAGTGACTACCGAACCATCAAAATTAATATCACAAATTTCATTAATATATATTATAAATAGAATTGGATCCAAAACACTACCTTGTGGTACACCATTCTTAATTGTGTATGTGCTTCCATTTATTTCATTAATTTTCACTGTCTGTTTTCTAGCTATTATGTAAGTAGCTTTTAAACCAGTTATAATGAACCCAGATTTTCATTAATACGTTATCACAACTTATTATTGCCCTTTTTATTGAAGTAGAATCATTGATTAAATATTAAATAGCAGTATTTATAATTAACGATAGCATCTATTATTAGAATTATATTATAAACTATTATATTAGAAAAATATCACCACTGGTTTTCATGTAGTATGTTTGTTATTTGATTACAAAGAATGATATATATATATATACAGTGTACTCTCGATTATCCGATGTCTTCCGCAGAATCGTCTACATATTTATATGTATACAAAAATAAATATGTATCCTTAAATTATACATCATTATCGATTTAATTGGGTTGTCATAGCCAAATACTCGATAACGACGTAAATAAAATATACGCTTGTTTAAAATACATTAATTTCAATTTTCAATTTTCAATTTATTTTTAATTATTAAAAATTTAAAATATTTTCGTAATTTTAATTTTGCGGATTATCCGCGAATGCCCTGTCACCCTATTCCGCGGATAATTGAGAGTATTCTCTTATTATCGAATATCGGGAGTATTATACATTAATTTGCTTTGTAGCATATTATATGCTAGGTAATTTTCAAAGGCTATTTGTCTGGAAAATTCAGATTTGTTATATTAGTGAATTTCGTTAACTTACTATAATTTACTTTAATATTTTGATGATTTATTAACAAAAATAAAAAATTATTTTGTTGATATAAGGTGTGACGCATGAAGTAAACAAAGTGCACGCTGATGTTACTACTGACTACCCTACTCTCTCATCACGGTGAAGATATTTACCCCGTCACTTCTTCTGACTTTGATGATAAAGAGTGATGTAATGCTATCTCTGTAACCACTGTAGTTAAAACAATCTATCGATATCAAGATTTTTCAACGACTGGAATTTAAAAAAATAATAAAAACTAAATATTGCTGTTACTATAATGGCAACTATTTACCTCTATCATCTGTTACAGTATATTTATTAATATCCGTTTAACACTTTCCTACTACTAAAACTGATCACTGCCACTTTCTTAACAAACTGCCCATTAAATACTACTTATTTTAATGGTTCTACAAACATTGATCCATTATAGTGTTATCACACTACGTCACTGATAATTGAACATTGATTCCGTATGAAAGTCCAACAGCAAAAACGAAAATATTGGGATTATGAATTCCCTTGGAACTGAGGTTACAGGCCGTCGTAGCCTTTTAAATGGATTGGTAACAGCTGCCACAAGGTCTTGGCGACATGGAATTCAATCTAACGGGCACAATTCTAACACTGTGGTGTTTCCAACTATTTCTACATCAATTAATAATAATCCAACGTGTCGAACTTCTACCACAGATCACATAACTGAGGATCAGAGAAGGCGAGATCAAGCAACAGCGGCAACAAGAACATAGACTCAACCTCCTCTGGTACGGCGGAGACGCAATGCAGCGTCCACAACAGACGCCATCTGTTCTATTTGAATTGCACAACCGTTATCAGTCACCAGATGACTGGGAAAAACAACCATTACGACAACGACGACGTAAGTCTCAACAATCACAACATCAACGGAATAATAAAAACCGATCGGCGTTACCAACATCACCGATTGTATGGGCTTTACTATTGCATACAATGTATTCAGCTGCTATGGCCGCAGTATATTACAAATATGATATGAAATTTGGTAGTGGATGGATATGGTTAAGAGGAATCGATAACAGCAGTATATTTAAATGGTTATGTCATCTACAACCGATGTGGTATTTTGTTGGGCAAGCTTTTTGCGCAGCCATCATTGGTTATGTTTGGTATCAGTGGCAAAAACGTCAACGGTGGTGTTGCTACATGTTAATCGTACTATTTATTACTGCAATGTTGCCGTCTGTACCACTTGCTGAAGTCTTCGGGGATAAAAATATGAATAAAATGACTGAAGTTCCGAAAGAAAACTCTATCGAAGGACAAAAACAGTTGTCACTACAACATAATTATTATAATTCAGAAAGTTTTTATGAAAATCAATTAGCACTTTACGAAGGCTTATGGCAAATGTCATTTTTCATATTTGTCACGTACTGTCTGGTTTTTTCAACGAGTATAGACGGATTTTTAAATAAAGAACATAGGGAAAGTATTAACGAACATAATGATAATAAAAAAAATATAGAAGATACCTTCAAGGAAGACCGCCATATTTCAATTGCTGTTTTTCTGTTTGCTATCGTAACTTCCATCGGACACACAACCCTTAATATGTATATCGCTTATCAACAACACAAGCGCCTAGTCAATAATTCATCTATGGCGGCCATTCAACAGGTTCTTATAATTCAAAGAATATTCTTTTTAAATTTATATTGCGTTGATTTTAATAACTTTTTTATTTACAAAAAAAATAGCTTATAGCTAACGTAGTAGTTCTGGCATGTGTCAACCTGGCTGGATGGCTATTGCGTCAATCAATAATCCAAGACCGTACTGAAATTAGAAGTCATGAGGGCAACAGCAGATTTGATGGGAAACACAAATATTTTCAATTAGCATTGCGCCGGCAGGCTGACAAACTGGTGAGTTTATGTTAATAATATTAATATACAAGTACCAGTAGTATTAGTTAACGCCCAGTCTTATAGTTATAACTGATTTTAAAATTTAACGATTTGACTCATTTTAAAAAAAAAACAATTTATTCTATTAGAAACTATAAAGTGAAAATATTATATTTGTTTTAAGGGTATTGGAGTAAATACATTTTTAATTCATAAACTTACAGAAAAATATTCGTATCATAAAATTATCGAATTAAAGATTTATTTTAATATTATTTTACGAAAATAGGATAGACATAGCAATATTAAATTTGACTATTCTATAAAGCGTGAGTTTGTCCTGAAAAGTTATTCAAAATGATATTGTTTCTACTTGAAACTAACTAAAATACATTAAAACCCTAAGTCTTACAATATTACACCAGCTGGATAAATGCGATGAAAAACATCAAAATACTATGACGATAGATATTAATTCTATAAAAATATTTTAACATTTATTATTTATTCTAGATTATGATTGTTATTAATAGATTTTTGAATTTCAATTTGTATTAAGGCAACAATTAGCAATAAAATACTTCATACTTTCCATTTTTAGAAAGTAAAATTGTGACAATGTTTTAATAAACTAGTACTTTACCATTAAGTATAAACTATAAATATTTTAAATTACATTAAATAAAAAAATTATCTTTCGATTCTGGCCGGAAAGCTGTCTCAATTTTGGTTTTTAAATTGTTGGAATACTAAAAACTGTTTATAATACTACTTGTAGTTACTTAGTATAAATAAATACTAAATACTAAAAAAATACTAAATAAATAAATAAATAATACTGAATAAATACTAAATCATATTAATAGATAAATATGACTTATTTGATAAACAGAATCAACTTCTAACATCCTTGCTACCCAGGCGTGTATTTTTGGAAATGAAACACGACATAGTTGCTGATGCTGCACGTTCCATTAACTCAATTTGCAGTTCTAATGACAATAACCACCAAGACAATGCTCAATTACAGAGTCATCAGCAAGAAATACTACTCAATACTAATAATATTCCGAAAATGTATTTAAAAGAATATGAAAATGTTAGTGTTGTGTTTGCCAATGTCACTGGATTCTGGGACAATGCACCCCTAATTATGAGTCATAATAATTCTGGCTCCCAAATGTCCACCCAACTGATTACACTTATTGATCAACTTCTGGCAAATCTATTTCGTAAATTGGCATATCGCAATCGTTGCCTCCCAATACGACTACTCGGCCACCGTATGTATTTCATTTCCGGATTACCTGATGAAGAAAGTTATGGTTATGACGACGACGAACACAAGAACGCTAGTTGGTTGATGAATGACAATGGACATGCCAGAAATGCCATCCAAATGGGATTAGATCTAATCGAAGCTGTTAAGTAAGTACATAACTAATTTAATACGATCCTTATTTCTTTTGCTATCCAGTTAATATAACTACTATGCTATCTTTAGTATTTCTGATATAGAATTATCTTACTTTCAGTTAAACATTAATTTTTTTAGAAAAAAAGTTAGTTAGATTCAATTAATTTCATATTAAAGTATTAAATTGACTCTTATATTAAAATCTATTTATATGGTATAAATGCGAAGTATAGCAAATTATAATAAAATACTTTATTCATATATCTAACAGAAATATAACACGCTACTATAGTTTTTACGCTTTGCTAATTATTATATTATTCCATTGAAAGATTCATTAATATTATTATTATTATTATTATTATTACACTATTATTCGATGAATAAATTAAGTTGTTCGGACTTGTCGATTTTAAGCCAATTATTAATTCTCCATATACATTTATCGTTTATCCACACATAATACCAACTGCATATTTTTTCTAGTATATATTGTTTACAAAAATGCTTTTTTGTAATAGTAATATCTTAATTCTATAAAATAGTACTGTGGTTCGCGATGTAAGTCGGTGCCACAACACACCCAAAATCAATCTTAATGTCCGAGTGGGCGTTCATTCAGGCCGAGTAGCGTGTGGTGTACTCGGTTTCACTGGAGATACTAACTCTGGTAGCCGTTGGCAATATAGTGCATGGGGCCGTGATGTACATGTAGCGTCATATATTGAGAACAGTGGTCGTCCCGGATTGGTGCATGTAAGTCGCGCCACGGTCAATCAAGTTACTAAGAAAGGAGTTGTTAATACTGCAGTTAATCGAGTAAATCATTTGCCACCGGGAGTCAGTCTACGTAACGACACAATCAACAATCAAACAGATTCCAAAGGCAACTTAAATGACTACTCGTTTGAACGTAGTCATGAAGAAGAAAGGAATCATTTTCTCCGCCATAACCGAATCGATACATATTTTGTCAAACCCAAAGCTACAGTAAGCTATACATTATCTCAACACTATAGTTTTCGTGACAAATTTAACTGTTAATAATTATTTTTTTCAGTATCCTCATCCAGAAAAAAATGATAAGTCGATGGACAATTATAGCATATATGATATCAGTAGTGAGGTAATTGTGCCATTAATTCTCCAATCAGTGGAGCAACAACTACTTAGAGAGGAAATGCGACAAAAATGTGCTGTCGCCGGATCAAGGCCTGAAACAGAGATGGAGTCAGAACAATTACCAACTATTTCGACAACAGCGGTTGCAGACATGCCGGTGACAGTAGCTGCTATGGTCCCTGTAGCCTCGGTAATGAAAAGAAATCGTCATAGGCGGAGTAGATATTTTGAACAAGAGTCTCAACAAGCTGCTTCTACAAATTTAAATATTACACCCGCTACCAATTCATCAACGGTACTTATCATTTAATATATTTAGTATAGAGTAATAGTGGGTTAGGAAACGTTGTATAGGTATGCATTTGTTGGATACAACGAATATATCGTTCACACAGTCTACAGCTAACCCCATTTTAGTGTAAATTATATATTATTAGATTCTCGGTGGAGCGATGTATGTATTGATTTTACAATAGGTTTTATTTTTTTTTTTGAGTGTACTAGATAAGTAGCTAATAAAATGCTTTGATTTCCAACATTGAGCATGATTTTTGATAGCAAATTGTATCTAGTTTGTACTACGAAAAGTCAAAATTAAAAATTCTTAGTTGTTTTCAAAATAATCGTGAAAATATACGTGAAACTTTACAAAAAAATCCGTTATTAACAAAATTGATTTAGTTTTTTGATGTAATTTAAAGACGAATAACTTCAGATACTGGAAATTTTCAAAGAATATTTATGTAAGCGTATTTTACACATAACTTACCTGATTTTCAAAATATTTCGACTATTATTTAGATATTTAGACATTTAAAATATTTAATTTTTCAGTTTTTTTTTCTATAAATGTTAGTAAAAAAATTAACACAAGGTAAATGCTTGAAAAATTAACAGGTGGTTCCTTGTAAGATTTTAATTTACCAATTAAAAATATCGACTATTTATATTCACGATATTTCTTATGTGTTTAAAGTTAGAATTTTGATAAAATTTGTTAAAATCTTTATAATCTACAAAGTTATTTTGTAATTAGAAATTCATGAAAATTTTATGATATTTCATGTATTTTAAGTTTTAATGTTATACAAAATCACATAAGTGAATCTTTCGATACTTAAAATGTACATCAGTATGGTACCCACTTGCCCACCTTTATACCTTTTTATTTTATTTTATTATAATCACATACACGTGTACCTATTATTTTTAGCAGCGTTACGGCCGATGGGAAGATGACGTATTTGTAGTTTGTAATAAAGATGATCAAGAGAAGATTAAAGGTAAATCTGACGACGATGATCTTTTTCGGTTGGCCAAATCACAACTATTGCTTCTATGTGTAATTATTACCTTATTTGTGGTTAACGTAACAACTATGCCATGGACTATGTTACTCGGTATTACATTTATTACACCGTTCGTTATAACTGCTGTAAGTTTTTTTAATTTAAATTTAAATAATATAAGTTACGTTACTATAATTAATAAATGTGTGATCAATTTTTATTTTTATTTATTATGTGTGTACATATAGGGAGAACTGATCTATGTGATGGCTTTATTGATTGATTGGATTCCTCGTCCCAGGTTTTACAGCACTACTTATGCCACCGCCATTATTGCTGATGATGATGAATATTATCATCACTATGATAGTGATAACAATGATAGTGATGCTAGTAGCAGCAGCAATGGTGATGATAAATGCTTAAGACGTTTTTTTATTTGCCATCCTAGCCGATTTTCATTATTTGCCTGGCTATTAAAACCATTTCAATGCAGGACAAAGTCCGTGATGACCACTCGTAACCATTTAGACAATAGTGATGGTTGGCGAAAGTGTTCTTTCAAATGGTGTCGTTGTTATAGACTTTATAGCTGGTTCACCTGTTGCTTAAATAATGAAGGCGCATCTTCATGTATGTCATCTGATGACAGTGATATTGAAAGTAGACTTGGTTTTCGAAACGAGAATGCCATAATGGCAACAACATCAAGAGCATCGCCGTTACAGCAGCAAAATCGGCTACAACATTCACAACCTATTAACATTAATAATAACTACAAAAACAGTTTGTTACGCCGGCGACATAGACAATTGAAAAGGATATATCAAGATGAAGAGAGGCGCACCTACTTTTATTGGATATGTGCCAGCTGCGAGCTTATCGTTGTATTACTCATTTGTCTTTTGGCTTTATTAAACGCTGTAAGTGTTACTACGATTACCATTTAACCTAATTGCATACAATTTTTGTGGACATACTCTTACATTTCATGTACAGTATGCACACAAAACATTAGAATTGTCATGTCTAATTCTGTTTTAATGATTTTTTTTATTTTAAGCTCATTTTTTAATGTTTTTTTTAGTTTACTTGTGAACCAGTTGAATTAAATTCAACAAACACCGTTTACAATCAACTTTATACTCGCAACACTATTCTGAATGGTAATGGTGGATTCAATACTCCTTTAATTAACTCAACACAACAATATCGAAGTCCATTGACGTGTATGTGGCCTCAGTATGCTGTACTCACGTGCTGTTTAGTATATGTATCAATAGCTATTGCGTTTCCCATATATTATGGTTCGCTGCCTACACTGCGGATGAAAATCGTAATATTGTTTGTCATGACTTGCGTATTTGCTGTGGCTTTCGTTCACTTTACGCACAAACACGTATTTATGGCTGCCTCGATTTCATCTCCGACACCATCATTCATTAGTAATTCTATCGTGTCCCATGATCATCGAACAAATAACACTGTTACCAAAAGTAATAATGACCATCATGGAATAATCAATGCCCTCATTCATAGTGATGGCTACCAGGAAAACCAACAATTGTAAGCATTATCGTTTAATATAATTATAATTGAATACCTATCATGTAAATGTTATTTGGTTTGAATTGTCAAAAATTAATTGTACCATTAACATACAATAAAAATATTTTATTTATTTTCTGATCATTAATAATTAACTATTTCGAATTTTCAAGTATTCGAAGTGTCAGAACTTTACAATTGTACACGATAATACATTGTGTTTATTCCTTACTGCTGGTATATCTTTATTAACAATATTTATTCATTAACCCCGTTTATATAGATTCAAACTACAAGACATAGAACAGCAGAAAGTGGCTGGCTTAAACACTGCTACGGCTACGGTGTACGCAATTGCATTCGCCTTGGCCACACTTGCCTGTTTCGTGTACAAACATCGTTTACAAGACCGACGAGCACACCACAGAGTTAAGGTTAATATTAACAAACTTGATTAAAAATCGTAAACCGTAAACTAATCAGTTGCCTAAATATTTAATTAATTAAGGTTGTTGACATTTATTTATTTTTTATAGGTGGATCGTGATGTGAGACGATTGTATGTTTTGCGCGAAGCACATCGTCGTACTTTGCATGCTATTATACCGGATCACGTAACAAATTTATTGCGAAAAAGATGCATTAATGATCCTAATGATGCTGACGATGAATTCGAAGGAACTCGGAGCCAACAGAGCTACGTTTTTGAAGAAAATAGACCAATACCAATAAAAATCACTGTATGTATGCCCAACTTAATGTTATTCCTCGAATAATTCAATACTTAAACTTAAAGTGACATTTGAGTAAAATTATTTATTTTTTCGTCATTTTATTAGCATCAAATTCAAGAACACGTTTCTGCAAACTTGTCACAGCCGCTCTACCAATGTAGCTATCGAGCCATAGTTATTGTGTTTGCTACGATTGTACAACAAGAACAATTAATGCCAAACACCTTCAACAGTAGTGAAAACGGTGATACCAGCGGTCATCACTGTCATAAACAGCTAGCACTACTTCACAACATATTCAGCGAATTTGATAGAGTAATTGTTATGAGCTATAAATAATTTTTAAGTTAAAAATTAATTAGTTTTTATATTAATAGCTTCTTGATAATCAAAAATACCGAGGAATAATAGAAAAAATAAAAATGTTGGGAACTAACACATTCATGGCAGCTGTTGGCTTACAACATCATAACGGACTATTACGTCGACAAGTGATGCAGCTGGATGAAATAAAACAGGGATGTGATAATAGAGAAAATGCTGATGTTGGTTTAGATAATAAAATCGAATTGTATGATGTCATATCAGCAAATAATATAACATTTGCTTTCGATTTTATTCGGGAAATGCGCCGCATATTACATCATCTTCAGACAACAACGTTAACTCCTGTTGGAAGCTCACATAACTCACAATCTACACACTTTGTTCTTCGAGTTGGTTAGTTTACATTACCATAAATACTCATTACCAAAATTTATTTTAAAAATAAATAAAAAATACTAGGAAATGTGAGAAGCATTATAATAAATAAATAATATAAGCATCTATAACATATTTAAATAAAGTTACACCGATAAGCTTTATTCACCCTAATACTACCGTATTTTATAATTCTTAATACAATCACAGTAAGGAAAAATATGTATCCCTTAAATATCTAAAATGTGTTATATTGTTAAGTATTTTATACCGTGGCTTTCCATATTGACATAAATAACTATTCCCATTTCAATAGTTTTCATCTTTTTAATTTAATTAATTTTTTCAAGATACTTTAAAACACTTTAAATATATTTACTTATGGATAATAGTTCTAAAGTTTGTATTTTGTTCTCCAATATTTATCAACATAATATAATATCAACTAATAAGGTTTATTATTTTATTATTATATTTATTTGCAGTATGTAGTCTTAAATGTTGGGTAATTATGGTCTTGATAAACTTATTAGGTAAAACACAACCCAATTTTCAATGATCATAGTATTGAATTACTTGAACCTTAAATAATATCTTATATATTATTTTCTAATTGTTGATTAATTTTTTTATTTAGTGAGTTTATGTCTCTTTTCTATAGTTTGTAATATTGGTTTAAAAACATCACTCACTTTGTGTTATTGCTTAGTAAGATGTATATTTACATGATATTAATTATCAATCCATTGCAATTTAATCATCACCGTTTTCAATAATTGTACTTATCCTTATAAGTTATGTCAATTAAAATAGTAATTTTTAGTTATTTTCAAAAATCTCATCACTTATTAGTTATTATGCATAGTTTTAAATATAAATAATCATAAAAAAAAACTAGTATAATAGTATTAAATAATTAAATAGTTAAATATATACATAAGTATATATAATACAGGTGATTCTTTTATCATTAAACACTCATTATTTAAAAAAGTGTTGACTGTTTACAACATTTTTAGTTTCATGCTTTTCTAAAACTATATAACATTTTTATATTTAAAAGTGAAATTACTATCAATTTTTAATTTTCAAATACCAACCTATAGTAAAATTTTTTTAAATAGTGGGGCTAATAATTTTATGAATTTTAACATTAAATTTATTATTTTTCATTAGACCGTCTGTGAGTTATAGCTGCTCAAAGTCGGGTGGTTTAAGATTTTTAGGTGATCGTTCAACTGGTTATTGAAGCGTTAATAACTGCATGTACAAAGTTATTACTGCATCGACGGTCGACAACGAGTTAATTATATATGAAACAAGAAGTATTATAAAAACCAAAAACCGCTAAACTTTGAAAAGCTATATCTCTCTAAAACTTAACAAAAAATAATAATTTGAACGTTAAAATTCATAAAAAAAAATAGCTCTATTAATTTATTACATTTTAAATATAGATTGCCATTTGAAAATCAAAATTTTATAGTGGTTTCACTATTAAATAAAAGGGTGAAAAAAATAATAATTTCGTGCATTTTGAGAAAAGCACGAAACAAAATATTTTGAATAAAAGTCAATACTTTACGAAATGATGAGTGTTTAATAATAAAAGAATTACCAACATTATATATATATTTCATCGTTTATTTTACTCGTTATGCAACATCAGATACATACACACAATTATCTTTCAAGTTACAGTATTAAGTGCATCATAGCATAGAATCATTTATGAATAATCATCCGATTATTTTTACAGGAGTAGATATTGGACCCGCTGTAGCTGGTTTAATCGGCTGTAATGACGGAATTTGGAAACGTCCACAATTTGACATCTGGGGTAATACAGTAAACGTAGCTAGACAGATGGACATCACTGGTATACCAGGTAAAACACAAGTTACTAATTACGTTCACGATATAATGGAAACTATACAACATTCGAAGTACAAATTCGATATACATACCAATATTATAAACAAATACAAAATAAGAAATACTTATTTGGTTCGTGAGAGTTTTGAACGAGATGATGATCATAACTCAGTTCAACGAAAACTCTCCAGCTATCATAATGCACAGCTTCGTCAAAATTCTCCTTATCAATATGAGTCAGAACAATCACATCAACTGAACAAACAACCTACCCCCATTAAACCGTTACAGAACGCCCACCGCTTGAAACCTCAGCACTTAGCGCGTGACCAACCACCGCTTAATGTAGTACCACTTGTCAACGTTCACTTGAAGCACTCCCACTACAACTCTATGGTACAACAAGATTTGAGACAAAAATGTTTGGAACTGCAAAAAACACCACCACCGCCACCACCACGAAGTCCACCACCGGTTACAACACGGCGGACCCAATATCCAATTCAACATAAATACAGTGAAGAATGCGATCGATATCCAGATAACCAGCAAAGATCACGAGGTAAATTATAACCTAATTATAATCTTACTACATTAGAAGTGGTCTAAAATATGAAAAATCTTTTTTATTTATGTCCTATTGTCTCAAATTGTTTCAAAATAAGTAACCCAGTATACTTAAAGATTTCTTGATTATACTATAATTAATAATCGTATTAGACATTTTAAAAAATGATTACGATTACACAGTTATCGATTTTTAAGAATATAATATAAAAATGAAAAGTAATAAAAAAATTTATATTATTATATTTTTGTTATTTAGTATCTAAAACAGCGGTTTACAACCTTTTTCCATGACTTAAATCCAAATAAATTTCGACACACTTAATTCGTTAAGACCAAAGATTTTTATAAATATAATTACAAATTGTTAATAATTATTTTTTTGCCTTGGAAAACACAGGTGCTCATTCGTCTCATGGTAAACAAGAGCAATATCAACAAAACTTATGCACATCCAATTCGACCTCTTCAACTGCAGCCACATACGCTCGCCCGCTACAAAAACAACAGCAGCAGAACAACAGTAAACAGTCTACTTCAATGCCTATACCTCCCCATGGTCTCGTTCGAATTTTTGGTGATGATTCACAGCAACTATCGCCACCACATACCCCAATTACTACCGAATCCAAACCAACGTGTACGTCTTCTAACCATTCTACTGGTGGTACAACTCTAAACACCACTTTACAAAATCATTTACAACCCCAACAAATACGTCGTCCAAACGTATTGCTTCTAAAGAATACAACATCTGTATCAACGAATAAATTTGATGCCAATCGTCCTTTGCCAGATCCACCACGCTCTTCTGACACCGTTGCTGGTCGACATCGAAACCGTGATGATCCAAGGCGACGGCGACGCCGTCAGCACAATCAGCCTCCAACAACGACCAAGCAGCGGCAGGAAGTCAAACAAGATATTAATAATGTTCGGTGTCCGGGTGTGGTCTCTCCGGCCTGGCCGTCATCATCTTCGTTCCGTTCACCAATCAGTGTGGGAAGTTTCGTCAGTGAGTCATCTCCGCCATCGTCATTGTCATCATCTGGTTCTACCGATGCCGGTGGCACTACTACATCAAATAACAATTACAATACGACCACTGCGTCTTCGTCGTCGGACGACAGTTTTGGTTGTACGACTACAGAAGATGGTGGTGGTATTGATAGAATGGATACTGAAGGTTTAGACACTGCGGTCCTCGTCGGTGGCCATATCATCCGTTCACCATCGTTATCGACAACAGCAGAATTTACTGCTTCATCAGTGGTCTCCATCAACGACGGCTAATTCATCTCCTGTAAGACGATCCTCGTCTTTCCGCTCACCACTGTCTGTTGGAGACAACACCGCCGCGTCTTCATCATCACTGCGATCTCCGCCTATCATTGGCCATACTGCTACTACCAGCATTGGAGGAACACAATCGTTAAACCGTCGTCATGTGCGCCCTGCTAACACTACCTCAGGTGCTGGTAGCAGCTCCAGTCGCCGTCGTCGACGCCGGCAGCAGCAGCAAAACAACCCAATAATAGCTGGAAATTCTACACCTCCATCTGGTGATATACCAGATGTTATAGGTATTATGAACACCTCCTCAAATGTATCAACTGAAAAGCATGAGTCACCCTCATCGTCGCCGTGGAAAAAGCATCAGCAACAACAGCAACGACGACAAATTACGAGTAAAGACCAAGGAACAGGTGGTGGAGTAGTAGGCCCAGATTTTACTGATGAGATACGACGTATATTATTGTTGGACCATCATCGTGGCAACGTTCGTCAACAGCGAGAACTATTCAATGAAGAAGAAGTACAAGTCAACAAACACTGCGATGACTACAATGATGGCAAAGAGTATGTACTCATTTACATTTTCAGAAATAAATAATGGCGCCTTACTAAGTTAAATAGTTTAATATTTGTTTTCATACTATTTATCCACTGGATTAGGTTAAGGTTCTTTATATTTGAATAAATTTGACATCAATTATCGGAATAATATTTAAGAATATGTTCGTCATAGAATATAGTGTAACAGTAATAAAAAAGTAATTTAAAAAAGATTATATTAACAGCTATCACATAACTAACTCTATAATTTTTAGAAGCACTAGTTCTATTCGTGTAAATACCTTTTTAATATCTTATATTTTTCATGATCTGTTTTATATGATAAAATAATATATATACGTTATTTATTTTAATAGGAAAGTTAATGATAACGTTGCCAAACACATGCCTTCGTCAGAGCAACTGCGTCTTTGCACTGCAACAGTTGTGACGACGGATCAGAAACCTGGTAAAGATGACAAAAATAGTCAACAAGTCGAGAAGGATAATGTGAAACTAACAGCAATAACAGTTCCGACTACTGTAGATTCGACGACAGTTGCGGCAAGTGTTTCATCAGCATCATTATTTGAGGAGCGTGAAAGACAAATAACGGAACAAGTCAAGCGGCAGGTGAAAAACATTCTCTATTTATTGAATGTTTATAGTTTGTGTGATTAAAATGTGAATAATAATATTTTAGCAAGCTGAAGTGAGGCGAATATTACAGGAGCATAAGAACAATGTGGTAGCTGTTGTCAGAGGATCGACAACAGCTACAACTGATGATATTTCACACAGCCGTAAACAACGAGGTATGGCTTTGGCAGTAGAATCATCATGGAGCGACGATGAATCGTTAGAACCATCATTACTAGAAACCAAACATCAACCACAACGTATTGGTTTCGTAGTGGGTATGAATGACCACGAAGCCAATAGTAGCATCGTGACTGCAGAAACGGAATACACTACTGGTGGAGATGGTGATGATTACACGACTGACGGTGACGGATACACTACCACTGGGTACACAACAGACGAAGCTGCTGCTCCTGCTAGTCGACAGATAGATATGTCATATGCTACTACCACTGGTGATTTATCTTGTGTATCTACAGCACGACAACTCGATGACAACCTATCAACCATAAATGACACTGGACTAACTGACGCTGAAGGTTTGCAATTTTCTGTGAATTAAATTAATTTCCATATGTTGTATATATATTTATTTTATAAATGTAAATAATTATTACTATTATAATTATTACTGTACAATATTTTTTTAATTTGATGTGCTTATTATTTAGCTGCATTAAGTGATGTCAATTCGATGATTGACTACAACGATTGCAATGACAACAATCGTTACAGAGGTCGTCGCCAGAGTAGCTTAAGCAGTAATAGTTTGTGCCCATATGCCAGTGATAGTTTTTGCGAAGATGATGACGATTACAATGATGATGGTCAATACTTTTTCTGGGATGGGAACCATGTGCAGAATGAGAATATTGAATTAGGTGATGATGGAGATGACAATGACAGTCGTTATAACCATAATCATATTTTGCTACAACAGCAGTTGTCTCTTACACATCCAATATCATCACCATCACAGACTGATGGCTATACTAGTATCGATAAGAAAAGGTTTGTGTCAACATTATTACAATAGTTTGATTTAAACCTGATTCCCACTATTCCGTTTCATGTAGAGTTGTATATTATACTCCAACTTATAGCCAGTATGTTACCAATATTTTGTCACCTCTTTATAAGTTTTACAGAAAACAACTGACAAGTCTACAATAATAAAATAATTTATTATTTTTATGCCATCATATAATAAGTAAAAAAACATTTATAATTATTGGATATATTGTGTGTTATTATTTTACAGATACAAAATAATTATTCATTTATGACTATTATAGGTAGTATGACTTCCATAAAGTATTACCACTTTAAAAAAATTCAGCATTTTTTTCATAAATTTTTTCTGAATGTTTAAAAATTAATTTTACAAAATGTAGGTCATAAAAATGAAATTTAAATTTACTTTACTTCTATAGAGGGAAAAAGTTTCTATGGTCTTTCAGCTATTTTTAATTCAACAATTAGTCTTAAAGTATTAATATCTTTTCTATGTATGATAACATGATAATTATTTAATAGTTAAACTAAAATATATTCACAGAATACCAGTCACAGTTGTACGATTGTCGTTTATCAATAAATAATAAATTAGTATTTCAAGTCTTCAATCAAGAATAATATTTTATTTTAATTGCTTAATAATTTCTTCTAGTTAATACAGTAAGTAATTACTAATTTGCAATTATACAGTAAATTATATTGTGTATGATAAGAATAAAGATCAAAATTAGGGATATCATTAGGTATTATATTATGACTTATTGGTGATATGTATGTTAAGTATTGGATACACAGTGTCTGTTCTAATCAAAGAGAAATATTTTTTATCTTTAACTGTAAGAAAATATGTATATAATTTATTAACTTTATTATAACTTTATAACTTTTTTATTAACCAATCTCTTCCGTATCAACAGATCTCACTACCAGCAGCAGTTTCAACAATCGACTACACAGCAGGCCGATGACTCCAATACTACTATAAATATCACTCAAAACCAAGAGCCTGTCGCTTCTACAGCTGCCACTACTACAGTATTAACAACTACTCATAACTCTACTTCTGTATCTAGTAATACAAATATGAATGCATCTCCAAATTGTTGTAGTACAGCTACTAATACTACTAGTACAAACACTGAACAAGACGAGCCTCCATCATCATCTAATATTATTAAAAATAAGTCATAACATGAATAATTATAAATTTTTGAATACTATTGAAGAGTATCATCACTGGTACATTTCAATATAATTAAAACCTTTACAATATTTATCATACGATGCACTTTACTAAAATACTTGTTTTGGTATATTTGCTGTTGAAAGGATTTTTTATTTATTTATTAATTTGTGACCTAGAGTAAATATGAGTTAAAATTATAGTTTCAAATTATTTAATAGAATTTCTTTTTATTTTATGGAATTTTCAGTTTTTAAGGACATTTTTTATTTTAAGAGCATATCAATGTTTATGACACATCTGTGTAAATTCAAATTTTAAAAATTGAATTATATTTTATGATTCTTGTTATTTTATAAATTATATTCTACTGATCAAATCTTTCATTTAAAATATTATACAACTTTTTAAATTAATGAAGCTATAAATAACCTTTTTGGGAATCTATACATTTCGGTACTCTTTGGTTATCACGGCGATTTTCGGATGTTGCAATTTGGTTATTGGGACTATCAACAATAATTAAAGTATAATATAATATTCAATGGGGCACACTAGAGCAGCTAGGTAGTGAGTAGTAGCTGGTAGCAGCTACTTCTCTTGAATTTTTTGGCTTAAAAGTGTAATGGTACTTCTGTGCTAAAATGATATTCAAAAGACACTGTATTTATATTAATTTGATATAATTGATAAAATGAATACTTTGTATAAGGTGAAAAATGTTATGATACGTTGGTTAATATTTAAACAAAAG
The DNA here is from genome assembly GCF_003676215.2 of Rhopalosiphum maidis. Classification (NCBI taxonomy): domain Eukaryota; kingdom Metazoa; phylum Arthropoda; class Insecta; order Hemiptera; family Aphididae; genus Rhopalosiphum; species Rhopalosiphum maidis. The sequence goes on from NC_040879.1 coordinate 10,748,694, forward strand.
ATTCATCTGTTTGAAGAGCTTGATAACACATAATCTCAACCAAATAGCTATCAAGATGCTGACAATGTATTTCTCTATATTTTTTCTTTTACCATTTAAATGATCCTATATTTCTATGTACATTGCCTGTTAAATTTTAAAAATTTTATAAATTTATTATTTTTTTCATAATTATTATTTTAATGCATTATTTTACATTTTATGGCATTAATAAATTTTCATATGACATATTTTTAGTTTTTTTAGTGCATCAAATTTCTAGCTCTAATATTAATAATTAAATGTGTTCAAAATTACTAAAATAATCCAAAAACTATGGATACATTTTAATCTACCTCAACATTTTTACACCATAATAAACATTAAAAGATATTATTACCATTGATATATTTCTGTTAAACACAAATGATGACAAGATCTTTAATAAATAAATCTTTTTAATGTGCTCAAAATTACTCATATAACTAAAATGTTTTTTATACATTTCAATATACCTTTAAATGTTCACACCACGTATACCTAATACATTTCAGATTACTATCATGATTGGTACTTTTAAAAATAATATAAACCTTCTTAATATTTTACATTTATTAATTAATAATTAATTCAATTAATTCATTCAAATATGGATACCAATATTGATAAATTTTTAATGTGCTCAAGTTGTTAATGTGACCAAAATGCTATTGATGCATTATAATACACTTAAAACCTTAACGTTAAATACTCACGACTATTATAAGAACAATCAAGATCAAACACTTTGAAGATTATTTTCACCATTGATACAATATGTCAATATAATAAAAACCTTTGCGATATTTAACATTCATTAATTAATTGTAATATGGATATCAATGGTAATATAACTTCAAGGTGAACAATATTGTTCATATGACCAAAATACTATGAGTACATTTCAATCTACCTCACCATGAATCGCATTTAAGATTACTATCACCATTGGTACATTATAAACTTTTACATTTAATGTTAGTTAAAAAATATATCACCAATGGTGATAAGACTTGAATGAGCTTAAAATTATCAATATTACCCAACATGCTATTTATGCAATTGAGTCTACTTTACTTATAACCATCAATATACATTTTACAAAGACATCACTATTGGTACATTTCAATCTACTAAAAAAACCTTTGCAATTTTTATCATTCATTATTTAATTGAATTCTGGATACCAATAGTGATGATATTTGAATGTTTTGAAAATAATTTACTATGAAAACAATAATTTATTATTGTAAATTTGTATTATATGTTTAAAATCTAAGGTAACGATCGAATTTTGTTTGTTATAAGTAACCCCCGCGATCGTGGCGGGGTTTAGTAATAATAGTTAATCGTAATTTTAGTTTTAAGGTAACATAGTTGTATGAAAAAAAATTAAAAAATTAAAAATGTATATATTTTGTGTTTATTATTTATATCATAATAGTAACATTCTATCCTAAAAAATGTCTTACGGACTACGAACAGTATTTATTTAATATGCATCCATATATTGTATAATAATCAATGGTAATTACATTGGTCAACATTTTTTTAACACTTATTGCCAACAACACTTCTCCGCCGCCGTCGGAATGGATTCCATAACCATGTATTTTTTTTATTAGTACTCTCGTTTCCTTCGCTGCCACCGTTCGCATTCTGTCGTCGTTGGCGACGTTGTTTAGAGTTGGATTGTGACAATATGGGTGGTAGAGATGGAGCTGAATGTATAGTTGAAGTTAAGGCTGCCATATTTGTACTTCTCCGTTTGTAAATCTATATGAGATAACATAAAGAATAACCGATAAAAAAATATATAATCGTAATGTCTGTAATAATAATTAAATAGAACATTGCTAGATTTTTTATTTATAAAATCGATGAAATTACAATTTACAAAGTTAACGACTTAACATAAAGCAATTATAATTTAACTTGAGCTTTATAAACGATACATGGAAATATGGATAACTATCGAATTTTTATAAAGTACCTATGCTTGACAAATGACAAATGACAATAAGTATATGTTTTGGGCGAAAATTAGTTTCTATAGGTACCTTTTGGATTTCAAAGTTACCCAGCGCTTAAGCTACGGGACGTAGAAAAAGAATACTATAATAATGATAAAACAAACTAAACAAACTGAGATCATTATCTTAGAAAAAATTCTTTTTTCAGCTCCAAAGCCCCCCCCCTCCTTAGCCTAACAACACCAAATAAAACTATAGGTTAAATAAATAAATAAATAAATATATTTCTGTCTTACTAAAGTTCCCTGTAATTAAAAGAAGATTCAATCGCATCACACATTCTGAAAACTTCATTTTAAGTGTAACCGAATGACATTAAAAAATACCGAAAAAAATATTGTACAAATTAGAACTACACACGCTTTTATACAAAATACAAATTATGTATAATATATATTATATAATAATAATAAAAATATATTTTTAATATTTTATAAACTATTGCTATAACTAAGAACAAATTATGAGAACAATTATATAAATTGATCGATTGAATATTTATGTTGAAGTAGCCGAAAAAAAACTACATTTTTTTGAAAATTAAGTATACTTATCATGTCTAGAACATAGTTGATGATATAAATATTTGGTAAATATTTCAAGTACCTGTCTACTCGAATTACTACAAATTAAAAAATTTAATTTTTTTGAATAGTATATTTACTACGGTTTTTTATTTTTTTTTTTTTTAGTTTTTTTTCGGTTATATTGAAAATTATTGGGCATTTTTATTTTTTTTCAAATTCCAGCAGAAATACCGAAAACGATATTCAAAGATTTCATTAAACCGCTTCAAATGGTTATTATAGAAACAATTATAAGAAAATTAAAACAAAAACCTTAAGTCCATCATTGTGAAACTAATAATTGCACCTGTCTAATACATTCACCACCTCACTCAAAATAAAATTAATTATCAAAGCTGATTAATGCGTCATTTTTTTCAGGGTGTAAGAATTATAGCATTTTTGATTAATAACGATTATCCACAGTTTAGTGACGAATTTTAGTCTTTATTCTTTTTATATGGTATACGACTATAACTGGTGATACAAAAATTACCCGTGGTCAACGTCATAATAATGATTAGAATTGAATTCATTGTACGGCGTGGTATTTTAAACGATTTTTCTAAAACTGTAGATGAATAAATTTAAAATAAAATTATTATTAAAATTCTTCAATATACAAAAGTGAATGAAATCTTATTTGTTATTATTATATTTGCGCATTGCGCTTATGCGTGTAAAAATGTATACAATATGTGTAGGTAGGTTCCTACTTAGACTAGTTAGACTACCTACCTTGTTTGGCTCCGCAGGCGAGTAACTGTCAGATGCCACCGCTGCAGTGATCGGCGTGACGATTTTCAACTGGACGACGACTGCTCCAGTCGCCGGAACTGCCCCTCCGACGTCGCTGATGTTGGTGGACGATAAGTTCCGCCACCCTGCGGCACGTTTCCCATCTGACGTCCATTGCCCTGCCGCCGCCATCACCAGAACTTAACTTTAACGCCACCACTATATCACCACGTCTCAGACCGACGTGCTGTACCGAGAACAGAACAATAATAAAATAAAATATGTAATAAATAACATTTTGTATAACCATCATATGCAGTGGCGTATTTACGGGGGGAGATTAGGGAGAAATACCTCCCCCGTTGGCCAGCATTTCTTATTTTTTAGCTTATATTTTTATGACAATAATTGTGTTTTTTTTTCATTTATCCATAGCTAATAAAATGCTAGGATGTTTGGAGCCACGGCTCTAGATAGAATTTCTTTCTATTTAAAGCTGTGTTTGACACTGACAATTTTAGTTATATCTCCCCTCAACGAAATCCTAAATACGCCACTGACTACAGTCTATATGTGGATTTGTATAACTGATTGTAAAATTAAGAAAAAAACACTAGTACAATAGTCTTGTTAATCCAATACCTGTGGCCTGTGGGACCACTAGAACCCGAATACTGTCGGATCATCGAAAAAATGATTTAACTAGGTATACAGAAATCGAAAAAAATATTGTATTTTCATTATACTTTTATTAAATCACGCGTATATATGTACTATTTATATCGCCAACAACTGACAAATTGATAATTTTTGTTGAAAATCCAACAATATTATCGAAAGATTCAATTATATTTATATATTTACTTCGAATTATTTAATATGATAAATGATGATCCAAAAATAAAATTTTAACAGTAAATTATAAAAATATGACGGATTATACTTGCCGAACTAACGCAGTGCCAAAAATCAAGACCACTTACTATATGTATCAATGTTTACATTTTAATTAGATTTATATTAAGAAGACGTTACTATATAGCTCATTCATCATTGTACAAGTGTTTGTACAAACTACAAGTGCGTAATGTCATGACAAATTTACATTTGACAGACGGCAGTTCATGACCTGTTATAAAACCTAATGGTAAGAAATATTATTTAACGATAATTTGTTTAATTTTACTGATTTTTGCGTAATATAAAACCAACGCAATTTCAAAATTCTCATAACTCGCCAAAAAACCGAATTATCGTAAAAAACGACGTAACAAACATAGATAATGACGATAATGTGCTTACGCCATCATTAACTTTCATAGTGGATTAGAAAAAAAAATAATACTAAAGCTAATGTCGCTAATGAAGCTAAACGCGAACTGTAAAATTGCCATGCTGCGCATGTGTAATACAGAGACGAGAAATGTTCGAGTATGGGCGGTATGGCGATGGCGTCCTAGTATAGAACCTATAATATAATAATATAATAACAAAATGATCAAGATGGTACTATGTCAAATTTCTAGCAAATTGTATATTATGAAAAATACATTGTTGTTGATAAATAAAAATATCTTACAGTATATGACAGAAAATAACTATTTCAACGTAATAATTATGGATAAATATCATAATTATTAAATACGATGGTATGTGAAAATTTGAAGGTGGGTGCGTAATTACTGGAGTTGACAATAACAAATAGTACAAAAAAATGGTAGTTATATTGATGTATCTATTTTCACATGTTAATGACCAGTGGCATTTAGATAGTAAATTGACCTCAAAAATGACATCTGACAAACACTGCATACTTTATTATTTTGACAAATTACTAATACATTTATAGGTATTAAGTACTAGATTCCTTGCGCGAAAAACACATATGATAAATACCATATAGGTACCTAAAGCAAAAACGTACCATACAAGCCATGTAAAAGTTGAAAACGAAAGAATTCATATAATAATTAAAAATTAGGTAGGTATCTGATAAAAATAAAAAAAAAAATAGGTAAGTATGTAAAATTTATTCTAAATATGTTCTGGCGTAAGACATCTAGTGAAAACAATAATATAAAATAATCGCTCTAATTATGTTACAGGTGAAAACAAAATAATTGTGAAGTGTGGTAAAAATTTAAAATTGTATTATGAAACGAAGGTAGTAGGTACCGTCAAAATTCCAAGTCTCTACCTATTATACTAAAGTTTAGACCAGGGCCGCCTGTAACCTTTTTGGGGCCCTGGAAAGTAACATAATGGGGCCTCTACGACTTAGACAGACTATTATTTTATAAAAATTGGTAAATAGGGTGGTGGTAGATAAGAAAAACTCTAGATTAATATTTAACTATAAATTTTTTATTATTATTATTATTATTATTATTACTATTAGCGATTATTTGACTCAACGATTTAGGCTTAACGTTGTTTCTCTGCCAGTCAGGACAAAGCCGCTTATATGTACAACACACGTGTATATTTAAGACCACATTTAACACACATAATTTCTCTTACTACCTATCGCGTTCTCGTCAATTCTACGGGTGACTGTATAATAATGGCCATATGAATATATGATATAGTTGGTAAATAATTAACGGAAGTGATTTATAATATTTATATTATATACTTGTGCCTGAGAACTGGACCGGACGTGTCCTACGGTAGCGGGCGGGACCGCGGCCGCTGTGCCGCCGCCGTGGCTGCGCAGCTCGAACCCAAACCATCGGTCCACGAGCTGAATGGGGTCTGCGAATTTGTCGTCGTCGCAAACGTCTTCGTCACCGCCGCCGGGAGAACGATGACGGCCACTGCCGCGGGCCACTTTCACCCAGCGGGGCCGCGAACACTGGTGACGCGCCGAAAAAACGGCCACGGGCCCTAGCCCGGCGAACAGATCGGCTCTGCGTTCCTCGCGGTCGGCGATCTCGTGCTGTCGTTCTTCTCGCTTTTGTCGGTGTCGATCTTCACCGCCGCCACGTTGTTTGGCCACAGCCGAGTCGCATTCGGCGGTGACGCCGTCCACGTCGTCGCCGTCGGCGTAGTTGTCTCCGTCACCTGTGTCCGTGAAGTCAGGCGCGATCGACATCAACCGAAATCTGGTCCGCGCTGTGCATTATTTTAAAAACGAAATTCACAATTAGACACAATCACGATTATCGTCCGCACATCATTAGATATTGACTCAGATAATATTATAGCACTTCAGACCGGATTATTATTTTTATTTAATGGATTTTATAAGAGGTCGATAAATAAGGTGATATTTATAATTGTATTTCCATTTGTTGCTTTAGAAAAACAATGTAGAACCTTTTAAGCATTTGATTTAAATGCGATCGGCCGAAATAATTTGACGCTAATATTATGCCATTTACAGATTAAAAAATAAAAATCATTTATAAACGTTTTGCTACAATGACAATAAATTAAATTTGCAGCAACTGAGCAATAGTGGAATATATTTAAAACCCGTGAGCAACAATCAGATGCAATAAATACCTAAAAATTAAATTCCAAAATGAAATATTTGCAATAATTTTTTTGGTCTTTATTTATAACAAATTTGTTTTTATTTGTATATAATCTATATTATAGTTTGTCGATTAGAACATTCTAAATATATGAGTAATATATTATATAGTGTATAGATTTACGAGCTTCTTTACGAAAACTCATAAAAATCAGTGATTGTATATAATGTATAGGTAGCTATTAAGGCACATCGTACTAAAATTATTGCAGACGTGAACGCCAACACTGTTTATACATAGCTATATCGACCATTTGAAATTATGGATGTACAAGAATACAGCCAGTAGGTATACTTGGTACTTACGTCTGATTAACACACCGCGATCGACGTCCAAACCTGGGATGCCAGCGATGCCGGCCCCGGTAAACTCTTCTTGATCGCCCGAACAAAAATCGGCTACCGCGGCAGCATCGACGCCGTCGTCGTCCGAGCAACAATCTCGACAATCCCAGCATTGGCTGCAGCTCTTCTCGGCACGACCAACTCTGCGGTCGCTGTCGCCTTCGCCTTCGGTCGTACCGTACTCGTCGTCGCCGACTTCGTCGCGGCGTTGCAACAGTAACAGCCGTACGGTCCGCTGCCGTTCTCGGTCCAACACACCGGCCAGTAAACCCCCTCCGCCGCTGCTGCCCGACGTATTTCCCTCGGATTTAGCTCGTAGCTGCCGACACAGTCGCTGGGCTCGGTCCGCTCGGTCGTGGGCCGCTGCAGCCGCCTCCAGCAACAGCATACCTACAACGCGGTTATCATACGGATTAACGGGTTCGTCCGCGACTGACAAATAGACTTTATTTATTGTTTTTAATTTATAAAACGAAAACATGAAACATAATAGACTAAAAATAACAGTATATTTAAGGTGTAACAAGACTATTTGATAAACTTCCATTGCAAATGTTACTATATTTGTTAAATAGTCCTGTTACACTCTGTATATAGCAGTGAGATGTTAATAACGAACTTGAGGAGTTGGGGCCATTGCGGTTACATCCATTCGCCACAACAAGACAAAATACAAAAAATCATTATTATTATTTTTTTTTTTTATGTAATTAATAATTTAAGAATCCACTTAAACACTGCGACTGTTTTATTTGAAAACCGTCATTATAACTTAAATTTATAAACCAAAAATTATGATTAAATAATATGCATTATTTAAAAAATATATTGTGTAGTTAAGTATATATTTGTATTTTTTTTATGACATTTTCAAACCAGACTCTTCGCTATGTCATCGTAATAATTTAAAAGCACAGGAAAATTCAAAACATTTCACTAGCTATATGATCGAATGAGATACTGGATATAATTCATTTAGAACTTCACACGTCGTTGAAACACCAAGAAAGTCGTGAAATTTAAAAGCTAAAGGGACTAGAACTCTGTAACAGTATCATCATTGGTAACGCGGTGGGCGGCGTAAATACAACGCGATTAACAACGCTTACTGCAAACTATAAATACATTTTTTCGGGGGGAGGCTATAGAGAAGATATTAAGGAATCCCGGCCTCTTTATAGTTGCATCAACGGGTTAACTCTTAATAATTAATTAAAATAATTTTTAGGGTTGAATCCATACCGAGTTGTTTGCGACGCCGCCGTTGTTGCATCACCACCGAGGTTGCCTCGTCGTCGTCGTCGTCGTCGTCTGCAATCTCAAGACCCACGGCCGCCGCAGCCGCCGTCAGTTCCGTCAGCAATTGGCTGGCGTCCGAGTCGGCGGTGCTGTGACGACGGGCACTACCCACATGGTGTTGTTCGTCCTGCGGCTGTCCGTCAGCGCTGCATCGGCGATACGGGAGCAAGGCGCACGCGGCGAACCGGTACGCCAGCGCCGCGTAGTGCCGGTCTTTGATCCTGCACACGGCCACCCAGACGTCTGGTAGCATGGACCCAGGTGTAGACGTGCCACCCTGCTCGACGCCGTTTTCCTTACCGCGATGTGTGGCTCTGTCGTTTGGTGGGCGGCAGCAGCTGTTGTACACCACGTCCCCGTACATTCGCGATACCTTCGCCACGAAAACGTAATATTATTCTACAGTGATGGACATGTGACCGAGCGTAGGTACAATGCGTAGTTACTGTATATTATATAAGTAATATATAACCACAGATATACTTATAGTCAACAGTTATACTCGATTAGTTGTAACTGATTACAAATTGAAAAATAGATGGTTTGGTAAATTTTAACCGGTCATACCTACAGGCTACAAGTTACAGTTAAAGTAACTCATAGTTACAATTTAACTTTAAAGCTATTTGTATAATATAGATACTAAAGTTGCTTAATTATTTATGTTTATTTCTTCGATAAAAATAATTTTTGTAAGTATGTGTATTTTCTAATAATTAAAATTGACAAGGCTATAAATATTTATGATAAAAAACAAACTTTCAAATTAATATTTAATAATGTACGCGTATGAAATATTTGAATTTTTGAAAATTACAACAAACATGATATTAATATCATCCAATTATTTCCTAATCAGGTGTAACTTTAGATACAAATATCAAATTTAAAGTTGCAAAAATTTAAATTTACTTGAAAATTACGTAAAATAACTTACGGTTTAATGCCAAACCTTGATTATATAATTAATAGGTACCTATTCTAATATAGTAGTGTAATATGTACAACTTTGTACAAATAAATAATAATAATACTTAAAACATTGTACTAGATTTTTTTTCTCAATAGATTGTAATAAATAGGTATATTATTGTTACTTTCACACCATTGACCATCTCGATTGTAATGACAATAGACAATCAGATCATGTTATTATACATATTAGTGTATTATGTAGGTATAATAATATAGCTTATATATGTATACAATGTACATACTTTCGTTGTTTATGTGGTTTTATATTTAAGCTATAACTATCCTTGTATATTATCATTGAGACATTATAAACACAATATATGACTTTCATTCTGTTCTCGTTTGTTGTTTTTATTAACCTCAACGCAATGCGTAACATGTATATGAGGTACTCACGTGTGCCGCTTCACGAGCCAACTCTGTCCATGTCGGTGTATTTACGGTTACTTCGCTCATCCCTCCCATGTTAACACCACCGACAGCTGCATCTCTGTCACCACGGCCACGGTGGTCACCACTACCAAGTTCTTCTGCACTGGCTTCGCTTTCTTTGGCTCCGTATCCTCGATGACGTCGACGGCGACACTGCTGCCGAACAGATGTCAAGAACCGCCATTGTAATTTTTCAAAAGCGCATTCGTGAGCCTGAGCCTATGTGTGATCCGTGAAAAACACTTCAATAAAAATTTGTTGAACAAATTCAATTCAATGGACATTAGACCAAAAGTCATACAGCCAAAATCACAACAATTATAATGTATTTTATTATATTGCTAAACCGCAAATTTGAACTGCTCTTAGAATATGCGAAGTTGGTATTTAAAAAAGTTCCAATTAGGCCAAATGCACACAGTCGCAAATCTAGGAAGGACACTATGAAATATAAGTTTTTTCCCCCACCCCCGTTCTTTGGAAATTGTATACATTAAATAGATAGTTAATTCATACGTCTTAAAACTATAGTATAAATAATATAATATAAATTATCAAATAGTAGTTTTATAATTGAATTTCTATAATCTAGAATATGAAATATACTAAAATAATAATAATAATTGTATTTTTTCTAAAAAAAATGTTACCTCCCTCCCACTATTTCAGATTTCAAGATTCGTTCCAGGGCGCACACGAATGTACTTTAAAAACGACACACTGGAATAACCTACAGGCCACTACTTTCGCGTTGCTTTGATATATACGTCCGGGCAACACAGCTATTGTAATCAAATATTAATAATGCTTTTGGAACAAACACGAACGTTACGACTTTTGGCCTCTTTGCCATCGTAACTATATATATACCTATGCGGTCGTGCCGACAAGTATATAAATATAAAATAAATTAACATCACTGACCATCATGAGTGCGTATAGGACGCCGGTGGCGCGCAGATCGGCAGCACGAGCGGGTGCGTTGGCGAACGTGTCGCCGATGTGTCGGTACGCGCCGGCCGCCCGCAGAAAGCACTGCGCGGCGGCCGCGGATCCGTCCACCGCTTCCGCACCGGTCGATGTCGACGAAGAGCCGGCCCGTTTTCCCGAGCCAATGCTCATGTTGTAGTCGTCGTCATCGCCCTCGTCTGCGTCGTCTCTGCAACGGCGGTCGTACTTTGCGCCCATTTGCGTGTGCACCGCCGCCACGTTGAACAGTACGCACGCTTGTTCGAACCGGACGGTGCGTTGGCCGCACGACGGTACTGGACCACCAAACGAATCGTACCTATAGACGAACGCAAAGTACGGGATTAGTTGGTTTGACTTTTGGAAATTTCGAGATTTTTACACAATCTTTTTTACCAGTGAACCTGGTCTAATCGAGCTACAGGTATTTGAGACTTGACCGCAATGTCGCATTACAGTAGACTACTGAGAGTTTTGAATACCTTCTAGGGTAATACGCTTGTGTAAATTATAATATAGATTCAAATAAGGAGTAATTGATCAAGTATACTTTTCAAAATAACTGGGGACAAAACAAAAGGAAAACGAGATTTAAGCTGTAATTCAAATACATATAGCCATATAGGTATAATTCATCAAATGTTGATATATTGTCATTTTCTAAGCATGATGAAATTTTCAAAATATTTTAACTTTTTTAAACCTATTCATAGACATTTTTAATTTTTAATTTAAATTAGGTTTTTTTCTATGAATACTGATGAAAAATTTATCACTGAATAAAATGGTAAAAAATTACCAATTAAAGATGATTGAAAATGTATAGTCACAGCAATTTTTTTTAAACGTTTAAAGTTAGAATTTTGTCAAAATTCGTTAAAATCTCAAAACCTTACAAATTATTTTGTAATTTTAAATTCATAATTTTTTTTAATTTTATATGTAAGATTTTAAAATTTAGTATAAGATTCTTTATGTGTTTTTCTTGCCTATGACAAAAATAAAAAGTTGACTGGAGAATTACATTAACTTTAAATGACCGTGTGAAGTTCAAATTTTTACGATTTTTCAGGATAATTCACTCGTGTACCTAATAAGCAGGGCTCGAGACTTATAGTACTTAAAATCTTTAAAATAAGCGCTTAAAAAATCACTCAAAAACATCATTATAAGCACTCAAATAAGCATTTAAAAAACTTAAATTTGAGCAAAAATATGTAATCAAAAAAAAAACTTTATTTTTAAACGATTATTAGGTACTAGACATAATTTATAATTATGCTAAAAATAATATAATTAATGACTACAAAAACTATTGAAACAAAATGATTAGAAAAAGTCTTTATATAATAAAAAAATCAAACTTCATTTTCGAGACATTTTTCCTTATTGTTTATAGATTTTCCAAGGGTTTTTCTAAAAAAGCCATAAAAAGTAGAAAACCCGATTAAAAAAGTAAAAAAAAGCACTTTTAAATTTCATAATTGGACATGTCTTAATATGACATACACTTCCATAGAACTCTGCTACATTTTAAGTCAATCCATAAAAATAGGCAAATGCTTCGAATTCCGAGCCCTACTAATAAGTAATAACAATTTCTCTTCAAACGATTTTTATGTTTTGTTATAATTCAAAAACAAGTAACTTTTGATACTTATAATTTTTATCAAATTTTTATGTTGGCATTTGCTACACAAACATAATTTTTAAAAATTCTTGAAAATTTAATATAAAATGTCTCATAACATTTCATTAAAGATTACACCAAGGTAAGTAACATACCAATAAACATACCGTGGACTGCAGAATTTCTCCAGTGTCAAACAATTGTTATGGACGTTGTAGTAATTATATTATTTAATCAGCAGTATCATATCAAATATTGTTTTCCGCGAATTCCGTTTTTAATAATTATTTTAAGTTAGGTCAACGTGATGAGCTATATTTTCATTTTTCACCAACGTTGTTATTGCACATTCCATAATGATAAGTATAATGTACGTATACTTACATGTATATAATCTACGACAAACGGCTACTAGTAATGCAGTGTGTACATCGACATAAATCTCAACCTTATTAAGTAAGTTCGAAAATTGAGTAAGACAAATCACATTTAAGAACAAACAAGTAAAAAGAGAAAATTAATAAATGACAATAAATAATACGTCGAAGTTACCAGCATGGTATACGGGCATGCGTATAATACTTTATCATTTAAAATTTAAATAAGTGGTCTTCAACCGGTGGGTTGTAACTCAACTTTAGATCACATGAATTTTAATATTTGGCGATGATATACTTTGAATTATTAAAATAATGTTTAAAAATAATATTTTAGGTACGTGTGTATAGTAAATATGTTTTATATCCAAATGTAAATGTATGTTTTGTAATTGTACAAAGCAAATAAAATTAACATAAATAAATAATACCTAAAATGGATCCCTATAGTCTAATAAGGTTGAAGACTTAAATTTCTGATATAGATAATAATTTTCATTAAAATGATCATTACGACATTACCCATAGACGTTACAAACATAAAATGAGACAATTATAGCTAACTTATAATTAAGAGTATGTTTTTATACATTTTTCAAAATAATGAGTGAGTTAATTGTCCATGGACTTAATTAACTAATCGTTTAGTTAACGATAAACTACACAGCAGTAGTTACAAATTAGTAATTAATACAATGCAACTATTAAACAAATATGTACAGTGACATTTCAAATAAATTACCTCACACCTACCTAAGAATACATACAATTATTAAATCACAATCAACAGATAACACTGTAAACATTTTCTAAGTACCTACCAACCATTTGTAAATGGTGAATGTCGTCAAATGATAATGCTGATTATATAAATAATTTATATACATATGCCAGTTGTTTCATAACAATATGTCATATGTGTGGACATCTGTCAATTTATCATAATAATATATTATATTATTACCACTCGAAATAAATAGCTGGCGGTGGTGACGAAAATGACGAGCCGGCGACGGTCGAGTGCTGTTGCTGCTTAACGTGACGATAATTGGGATCCTGCTGCTGGCGATTATGTTGGTGATAATTTCGCGGCGTTGTCGTCACCGACGCCACCATGGGAGCGGGCGGAAAAAACCTACGGTCCACGTAGTACAACTGCCTGTAGTACCGTAGCAAAAGTCGAACGCCGTCCAAGTCTCTACTAGGCGTCTGCGTGTCCTGTAAAACAATAACGATAAGTTCAACTTAAGTTACATTTCACTTGCGTTATGTTCGCTTATATTATATCTGGTATACTATTTTACTCGTACGTAATATTATCATATAGGCTTATTAAAAAAAATATCAAAAATATCAGTCGAAAATATTTTTTAGACGTTATTTTAGTACTTACGTAAATATTTAAATAATTATTTTGGCATTTTCTATTTAAGGCCCCATGATTTTTTCTAAAATATCAATGTACCAGCTATATCTATTTTAGTAAAGGTAAATGTTTTACAATATTCTAATAGCATGACATGTATATATTATGATTATCACTTTCATCTGCTGGTTGTTGAGAATACTAATTTTTTAAATACATTTTGTTATTGTTTATGTACTTTACGAAATCACTATGCATTTAAGTTTTCTATTCATAGCTTTATTTCTAGTTTAAACTTAAACTTTAAAATAAATAAACACCGTTTAACGTATTGAAATTCTATTTTTTTTCGTGTTGATTTTTTAAAAACACATCCCTCGCCCTTTATATACGTTTGATATTACATCATGTGTGTATACATAACACGTAAATAATAAACATATACACATACCACTCGGAGCTGTGTCAATTCGTCTATGGCTTCGCGTAACGACAATGAACGCCGCCGTACCACGCCACCACTTGCATCGCAATCATCTCCGTCGTCTCCTATACCACCACGGACAGCGCTTGTCTCTTCCGGTGTCGCTGACAAATCAACGCCATAGTGTTGACTAATGAAACGCTATGTAATACATAAAATGCTATATAATATTAATATACAGTCGAATTGAAAAAACAGAACAGATACGTCAGTATTTGAATATTGGTCCTACTTCTTTTAAGAACAAAAAATATTCCTCATACATATTGCTTCTCGTTTTTAAATGATTATTGATTTCATATTTAAAACCTTATAAATCTTATTAAATAGCAGTAAGTTTCAGTGCGTTTGGAATTTATTTTATTAGAATAAGTAGGAACTACTATTATATTTATATATTACACATATATATTACACACACACACACACACATACACACACACACACACACACACACACACACACACACACACACACACACACAATCGGATAGGCTGTGTATCTGTCATAATATAATATTACATTACCTCGAGAGGTGGACCAAAATCTATTGGTCTGGTGTCTTTCAACGGCACGGCGATCATGGGCATTAACCGTTGCCGTCGCAGTCGTCGTCGATTCGCCATTGAACCGTCTGCACTGACAGGATCACAACGGCGACTGTCAAAATCATCTTCATTGTCATCGTCATCGTCGTCTCGGTGCTGATATACGTCAACCGAACCGTTAAGCTCGGCCAGCTCGTCAGCCAGCAATCGGACGTTGGAATCTAAGAAACTCAGCTCCAGTGCTACCGTCTGCCTGATGAGCTTTCTGCTTTTACTCTTATTCCTGCGGCCACCGCCACTACCAACGATGCCGCTGTTATCGCCACTACCGCCGTCCTTGGTGGTAGCCCTAAATCATTCATTATATTATTATGGAGATGTATAGAGTAAATATAAGAGTTTACTTATAACGCTAAGGAGACATATTATATTGTATATTTTATACTCACCGCAATAGATTCTCAGCGCCTTCGCGTAACCGTAGCTCCCGGTCCATCTGTCTGTTCAGAGCAGACCTCGCTCGTTGCAACTTTGCCCGACAAGTAGCCGCCTTTGGGTCTGTGCCCTATTTATAACAACAAACAAACGTTAATAAACACAAATGACAAATCATATAAAATTAGGTTAAACAGTGTATAATATACAATGCATTATTTAGCCACTAGCCAACTGACTTGGTTGATGCGGATCCGGAAAACGTGGTAAACGAAGTTTCAAAACAAAAACAATCATTTTTCCCCCTATTCTTAATAAACCTCATAATAAACCGTACAGCCATACAGGTATATGTATATATAGTTCAAAATATGCAATATGCATGCATAATATGTATTATAATGCATTGTGGTGACGCAGTCTCTACTAAATCTTAAAAATAACTACAATGGAAATAAGTTATCGGTTCACTTTCTACAGCTGCGAGGTACGACTCGGGGTGGTACCTCTGATGATGTGCGTTGTATTCGTACATAATCCCGCGGGCAAGCTGCTACCATTCAGTGTTATATTCATTTATAAAAATCTATATGTACGTATAAGTGTACAGCAGTCATAGCACATCGTCTGAATGTGTATTCATTAGTATTATTTATCATAACGATCTTTGTTCGCGATCGTCTGTGTCGGCAATAGAAAAAAACGTAGGTATAACACTATCGGTATTATTCGTGTACTACATCCCGCAACAGGTAGGTGGTATACCTACATAGTATATTAGTGTATTAGATACTTACATTATACTCATCGTCGCAGCCGCGTTCCGATACTATTGTACTGGCAAACGGGTACATTGTAACGGGTTAACACGTGTTTTATGTATAGGTATATATCGATGCGGTACAATTTCATCGCCACTGCCGCTGACGACGTACATTGTACTTATATTATAGTAATTCCTCAATAATATGTACTATTATTGTGTATCTACTACCACCTACCTACCAACCTACATCACAATCTCTGCAATGTCATGTCCAATTTGGCAATTTACAATAGGTATATACTAATATGTACAACGCGTAGATATACTATTTATAATATTTCCTCGACTTTTACGACCACCTAATGTGTCATATTATCATATAGATACCCGCTGCAAATACATAATATATATTATATGTATAGACTATAGGTACTGTACGTTCTCATTTTAATTTAATACGTTTATAGTATTTATATACGTATGCGCGCTCGGACGACCGAGTTTGGCGTGCACAGATTTCCTGGTATATCTATACAATAATAATAATAATATAGTATAGCTGGTGTCTGCAGGTACAATAATAATAATACATAGTAATAATATAGTAGTGGACGCAGCGATAAACAGCGGTATAATAATTTAGGACGGAACCGTTATACGCGCGCAGTTATACGGCCGATGGGAGGACATGCGAGGGGAAATCTTGTGCACGCCACACACACACATTCACACATAATATATCTAGGTAATAACTAATAACACTATATTACACACACACACACACACACACACACAAATGGATCAGGCAATCGCGGACTTTGACTTGGCCGCTGAATTTCGCGATTTAAGATCGAATAGCTCACACGAAATATATCGTACGCAAGTACCTACGTTTAATTTATAAAACGGTGGGCTTAAGATAATAACTATATGAATATGACTAGAATATGACTGGATAGGAGCTCGCAGTCGTATCCGCTTTAAGTAAACTAATATCATTCTCGAGTAACAATAATTATAGGTACATGACATTATTACGTATTAGACAATAACATAACTATATTATATATTATACTGACCTTTGCAATGGCCCGGTTCTGGGCCCTCGTCACCGCTGTGGCGGCCATCGTCCGCAGCCAACTGTTGTCGTTATTAATCTGTGCACTGTGTGACGACGTCGTCGACGATGCTGTTGCTCAACCCGCCGTGGAACATAACACACTCGACGCGCTTACGATAGCAGGTACGTCGGCGATACGGCCCGAACGGCAATGGACTAAGCCGCGGCGGTAACGTCAAGACACGACTGTTTGCCGTTCGGTGACTTCGGTCGGCGTGTGCGCGCGCGCGTCCGTCCGGCCGATCTCTCCTCTTCGCCGCCGCAACACCGGCGCACGAAACCACCAGCCACTATCGTCACCGAGGACGGGGGAAAGGATAATATTATTATTATTATTATTATTAAAAAACCGACGAGGACGCGTCGACGATTGCGTAGTTTGAAATTACGGCGGCGGCGACTACGACCGGTGGGAGCGCGGAGATCCGGCACAACGACTGCTGCGCCGCCACATCCGTCGCGGTTAATATTATAACAGGTATCCGAGTAACCGTCATCGTCGTCCTATGTACACACACACACATATATATATATATATATATATAGTGCCGGTGGTGCGCGCATATGCAGTATTAATATTATTATTATTATTATTTAACCATTGTTGGGGCCGTATAGATGAAAACTCGTTGCGCACCGGACTACCAACAACTACTACCTACCTATAAACGCAACACACCTGTGCTCGTTAACAATTTCTGGTTTTTTTTTTTCCCCACCGAGTCGTATTATACGGCACAGCGTACCTATATAATAATTATATTATTATTGTTGTATCTTCGGGCACCGGTTCACACACAGACACACATATTTTGTCCGGTATGTACCCCGCTCGCACACCCGCCCCATCCACGAGACTCGGCGACGACTACACCGACGTTTGCCTAAACGATTGTGCGGACGATCACCCGACCGGTCGGTGGCGCCGAGAAAACGAAAACACGACGAACCAATACTGTTTAGCCCAACGACCTATGTACAAATTGTACAATACACGCGTCACACGTATAAAACATGATATAATACATACTACGGCGGGAACGAGAACTCGGTGACCGACTTGAGTCTATATATAGGTATATGATCGATTGACACTTATAATGTGCTCACCGCAATTGGCCGTACACGTTATGCAATATAACGTCGTTGAAGAGGTTTAAGGTCCATATTATACTCATAGGCTCATAGGTAAGGCACACATAGATTCATGTACGTCCTAACTCTGCACGTCGAACAAACGATTGCAAATCCGAGTACACCGCATCTATATATGGATCTAGTATACCGTAACGATTGGCAAACGACTGTTGTAGTCGTACCTCGCTTACATTATTGAATTTCGTTTTATTTTAATCTATATTTTAGATCGCCTGCAGATAGGCAGATAACTACTTCATAATATTATTAATTATTAAGTTGATTTATTATATAATGTAGGTACTATAAATATCACAGCAAGAGATAATAATATTGGTGAGTTCGGACCGGATGTTGATGACTTTTAAATTAATTTTTAATTTTTTTGATCTTTAGACTACTAGACATTCTCGGTAACCCATATTAATCCGAATTAAATTATTTGGATGCATTGTAGGGTGGCCAGATGCACCGTTGTATACGAAATAGATCCGTGTTTTAAAAGTCTGTCCCAGTGTCCCGACAAAAATTTCGAGATATCAATTCATTAATTGCCTCGTTTTTAAACAAACAAAAAATATGTAAAAAAAACTACAACTGACAATATTAGACAATTTAGACACCAAAGATACGTAAACTTCACTTACGTTAGCTGTTAAGTATATTAGTTTCATTGTATAAATACTAAAAAAAAGTATTCTATATTCTGAGTGGAGTGATGTGTAACGTGTGTGTCTGGGTACTCAATAAATAGTCGATGATATGCTTCGATTTTTAACTTTCAATGTGGTTTAGAGAGAAAATTAGATCTAGTTGGTAACATAAAAGTTTTTCAATATTTTTAAAATAATCCGAAAAACGAATATTTAAGGAAAAATATGTATTTTAACACTGAACAAATTTTAACAAGATTTATATTTTTATTTTGTAATAATTAAAAAACGAATAACCAAAAAAATTTGTAATTTTTACAAAATTCTTTGTTATCGTGTTACATGTATGGTATAAATTTAAAATATGTTGACTATTTTGAAGATTTCAATTTTTTTAACTTTTTTTTTTAATAAAAATGTATTAATGGATAAATACTAAATATTGTAATGAGTTATAAATGAGGTGAGTGGATAAATGATGATAGAAAGTGTAAATAATATAATGATTTGAAGAGTAAAAGATCTTTAAACTTTAAGCTAGAATATTTAATATATTTGTATAATATTTAATTATATAATTATTTGTTTCAACATATTTAGCTCATTACATGAAATTGCCTACTTGACGTGGTATTTTGTCGGGGGTGAGTACGAGAGTTTTTCCTTAAGGATATAATATATTTCCGGATAATGAGTATCGCCTACCTTTTTGCGGAATCTGTGAGTCTTTACCGATGCTGATTAGATTTTGACCAGGAAGTGAAAAGGTAGAGGAGATATACCAACAATTGTCAACGATATTGTGATTAATTTAATTTATTTTTATTTTTGAAAGAACATATGAAAAAAAAAGAGTATAATAACAGTGTAAGCTATGGAGCGAGCGACTGAGCGCCGTTGTGTGCGTGTTGTATGTTTAAATAGACGATGATTAGTGAGATGCCGCCTTTGAGTAAAATCAAACAGTGATTGCGGCATGTCCCCATCATCGGCGTGAAGCGATTAGTGCTTAATGTTATAATTATGGTCTATGTATTAAATTAGTTTACTTAAATCTAAATGTATTTATTTTAATGATATATTATAATGTGTATATCATTACAATATACATAAAAACGCGATATAAAACTCTTAATAAGTTGTTCATTTCCAAATCCCAATTGAAAATTATTGAAAATGTATAGTTTTGATATTTTGTTATACACATAAAGTTAGAGTTTTGGCAAAATTTCGAAAATTACAAATTATTTTGTGGTTAGAAATTCATAAGAAAATTCTGTTTATATCTAAGATTTGAAAATGTAATACACGGATCTTTATACTTTTTCGTTTTGCAATCTATATTTTTAAAAAAATACTACGGGAAAGAGAAATTAATTTTTTATGGCTGTTTCAATATATATATATATTGCATATTAAAATATTATATATAAATATAATACATAGATTTATAAGATTTTATTAGCTTTTGAAATAATAACAATAATATAATATAGTATAAATATATAAATTATTATAATAATTAATATACAATTGTATCAACTTACTGTAATACCAGAGCCGTGCCAAGAAGGTAGGGAAATTAAGGCAAGTGCCCCATGGTGGTAAAAAACTAAAAAAGCTCCTAAAGCTCCCCCCTCCGATGTCCGCCTATGATTAAGGGTACTAAATATAATTGCCCTATGGCACCACTAATACTTAGCATGGCACTGGGTAATGCTAAAAGTAAATTAAATGACTTAAATAAATAAATATTATTATGTATTATTATAAATAATAATAATTAATTAGTTATAAATATTATTTATAATTTTAATATTATATAAAAAAAAACATATTATGAAATATAGCCATTATAGGTATTTAGTTATTTAGACTGATAGATGGTCTCCACTCTGGATCGCTCACTGCTCAGAATTGTTTTTTTGTATACAATGATATATTTATCATTGAATTCATATTAACTCACCTACAATAGAACCTACACGACACCCAATATACAGCAGAACAGTACCAAAGTGCCTACCTTTTTATACTACATAATACATAAAAATTATCTAATATTCTAACAAATACCTATTACTTATATAATTTTGTACGTACCTATAGCGGCTATAGGTTATGTTATATTTATGTTACATTGTTACTTAAAGATTATTGTAGTATTTAGCTATTTAATTTATAAGAGTATAATATAAGACATTATAGGTAATAGTTAGGTATAGCCTATTATAGGTATACTTAGTTACAAATTTGTATTAGGTACCTACCTATTGGCTATTTGGCTATTTACGTAGCAAAGGTTGAACGTATTACTTGTATAACGTATTTCGTCTATGAAAATATATAATAATATACTACCTACTCTCGCGTTTCATGTTAATAAAATAACGTTTTAAATCTTATATTCTTCTTTTCTCATATAATAAAACGTGAAAAATAGTTCGTTTACTATATAAATAATGCGCAGCGGTCGCATAGAAAATAGCTCTATGTCAAATAAGGTCTATGTGCATTGTGCGCCGTGTGGTCAATTATATTAATTATTTATTATTTTTATTTCTACTAGTATGATTATTCGAATATTTTCCACTTTTCACAGGATTTTAACGGGACTTTTCCAGAGTTTTTCCAATCCGTTCTTTTCATATTCGCGTAATGTGCGTCTTTTTAAAGCCATACGTGTACAGTTTTTTCACCGTTTGCGTTTGTAGCGGTCGCGATCTGCCGACCACGGTCCTCTGGACGTTTTTCTTCGCTTTTTATTAACTCATATAAGATCGCAAACGCCGATCGACGTACGAGATATTTATTCTATTTTTTGCTTAAATTTACACGTATACTATATTACGTAGAGCACTGATGCACTGATGTTTAATTCGAAGCCCATTTATCCATTATATCGTATTAATATTGTTTTGTTGTTCTCTGTAGCTTTAACGGGTTGTGCTCTATATCATATAAAAGTGCTTCTCTACGACGTTTGTGTCGCAAAGTACTGTATTCGTGTACTTGGGTGTATGACAATAATATTTTATGTTTTTTTGCATCAAATAATGCAAAATATGTTATCAAAACATTGATACTGCTATCAACATTGGGATACTTTTCTTTTTGCAACATTTAACATCGTGGAAGGAGATATATATTAGATTGTTTATTTCATTCATAGTATTATAATTTATAATATAGAGATAGACAATAAGTGCAGACAAATACCTAATATGTAACATTTTCCTGTGGTAAGATTTATATTAGGTAAATTAATTAAACTTCTGGAGTGTAATACTTATCCAACACTCAACTAATAAAAATCAATATATAAACCTATAAACGTTATAATGTATTTTTATTAATAATATGCAGTATTAAACAATAGTATTCATTAGCTACCACGTATTTGTTAAATTTTGCTTAAGAGTAAATAAATCATTTAATGATTAATAATAATAATGAAATTAATAATCATCAATGAGTTTTAAATTATGGCCTCAATTGTTTATATATTATATTAAATATATTCCTGTATAATTCTACAGGTTTTAAATTTAAATAATTATATTCTTATATTGTTGAAAAATAGATACCTACCTAATAAAACACAATATATGTATTAATATTTAAAATATAGTAGAACCTCGATTACCCGTGACTCGATTATCCGTGTTCGCGATTAACCGTGCTCACTCTTCCAAATATTTAAAAATAAGTATGGACTGTAGATGTATAGCATTATTGTATATATTTCTAATTATAATTAAATAAAAAATTACATTATTATAAAAAATATCGATTAACCGTGATTTTCATTTATCCGTGTAACCCTCTCCCCGCCATTACCCCGGATAATCGAGGTTCTACTGTATGTATTGAAATTATATAGATCATGTATGAGCATTAATATTTAATTCTTTGAATAAATTGGGTACATTCAAATAGTATATAATATATTTTTCATATTAGGAATAATACACATAAATCGGCAATTGTTGACATATTTATTAAAAAACCAATTGTCCAATTAATAAGAATATCTTAGTCTCATTAAACACGAATTATACGAATCACGAGTGAGACAGTGCTGGACACAAAATTCGTCGCGGCACAAAAACAGTTTAAGTTCTTGAGATTCGATACTGTAAATGCATATTAATTCAACTATCAAATATTATAATATGTAGGATATTTTATATACTCTAACAGGTGTTTTTATAGGAACTTTATAGTATTCGAAGTTCGAATTTATACAAATTTTGATTTCACTTGCTACACGTACATTATCCGCGATCCAACATAGTCTGATTCCCTACTCGATAGGAGGTTTAATTTCGTTTAAATAGTTTTTCCCCGATGATAATCTGACAACTCAATTTAAGTTTTAACACGTAATTCGACTTTAACTTTTTCTCCTACATAACAGCATCAGACTTTCGACGTCAGGAGGTATAACAATCTGCCGTAGCCCGTAGGTGTATTGCCCAGCACAGGTGTCGAATTGCATAGGTGGACTGATAGCTAGACACCCAATTACCATTTTTTTAATAATTTTTTTTCATTCATTCAAAAAAGAACCGGATATGCGATATAATATATAATAGAAATACAATGTCATCCGTGCACCAAACCCACATCGTCCGCGGTCCGACGCTGATAGGTTTAGATGCGTGCAAATTGAACTTCCCCGATGATTATGGATTACTTAATATTCAAATATGGTAATCGATTTGAACATTTTCTCCTACAAAATAGCTTCAGAATTTCGACGTCAGGTGTACAGGTATCGATTTGCATCGATTGTGGGCTGATAGTTAGATCCCTAATTACCATATTTCATATTTATATTTTTTTGTTATTCATTCAAAAAAAAAAACCAGGCATGCGACGGGACATGGTATTACACCGATTGATGACTGATAGCTAGACACTCATTTACAATTGTCGGCATGTTTTTATTATTTTTTAATTCAAAAAAGAACCGGGCATACGGGATAAACACCAAATAATAACTGATAAGTTATAGAAAAACTGTTAACTCACAAATACGGTAATCGACTTTATCACATTTTTAGTGACAAATTTTTTCAATTGTTTCACCAGCTCCTATTATTGATATTAAATAAATTAAATTAAATATATGACTAATATTATTGTAAGATTCAGGAGTCAATGAATATGTAGATTGAAATAATATATTTATCTACATAATCGATGTTTTTATTACTATATGTAGATATTATCATTTTGTAATTATTTACAAGCTATGCTTTTGGTGCGGCGTCATTAATTGTTTTATTTTTATTTATTATTATCTTTAGTTAGGTAAAATATTATTTTGACAAATAAACTATTATTATTATTATTTGTTAACATAATGTATGTATTATCATTTATAGGTCAGTAATTACTATTCAATATTATTTTTTTCTATAGATTATAGAATTAATATAGATCAATAAATTCCTCTCTTCTGAATTCTTTCGGAAAACCTTTCCTCTTATTTTCTTTCGTAATCAGTCAAATCATACATGTACTTTCTTCATTCTTAAATAGGTATAATCTGGTTTGGTTTCAAAATAATATACAGTTTCTATGCGTTCCCGCCCAGCCATTTAATAAATAAATATTTAGTATAATATCTGTTATATATTACACATACTCGTATATTGATACTTATTAAATGTATGGTATTATGGAATTTCTATATTGGAAGGTATCTACATATGAAACAACTATTGACCCATTAAAAAAAATACTAAATAAAATACTAAAATTATTCTAAAAAAAAGACTCGAGTTACCACGCAAAATGTTTAAACAATGATATAAATGTACTACCAGAAAAAAAAATTATTTCATAAAACTTCAGTAATTTATATAATAAAAAATAACCTAACTTTTAAAATTGAACACGAACATAATACTCGACAAATATCTAGTATCAAAGTACCAACTATGCACAAAAAATTGACACAATCCACATACTTTTGTATCAGTCCAAAAATGTACAATATATTACCGTTAAAAATTAAATAAAGTAACTCATCTTTCAATATTCTTAAAAAAAAAAAATTACACATTGGTTACTGCAAGAACAAAATATAAACGATAGACTCGCAATAAATGTATAGGATTATTGTATTATTTATTAATATTACCTAGTTAATTTATTTTAGTAATTATTGATAAATTTAATATTATAAATATGTATTATTTAATTAGACAACCTTTTACACAATACTATACATTAAAATATTATATTATAAAAACAAAGAAAAAAATATGTACTTATCTATATTGATATTTTAATTATGTGAAAATGTTTATTGCAAATTGTAATTTTTTAATTTTATATTTAGTAATTATTGAATTTATTTAAATTGTGAACTTATGGGCTCCCACACGAACATGTTCAGCGGGGCCCATTATCTTCTTGAAGAATAAAATAAAATATATATAATAACTTATAAGTATAGTACCTTGTATATACTCGTAAATATTTTGAAAATTCTCTATCTCTGACGTTAAAGTCGCCGACTAAATCCACTAAGTTATTAAAACTTAGTATTGTTATATTTCTATAACCTATTTATCCTATTTACCTATCTGAAGTTAGGTAAAAAAAAATTGCTTTAAATAATTATTATGTCATAATGATCTTTTATGTATTTATTAATTGTTATTAAGGTACCTTCGGGCTCATAATATTAAAATGGCATTAACTGAACTTATATTTTTTAACAAAGAGCTACTTATACTTTATAAATTGTAGTTGCTATCTATGTTATATATTATTATTACAAAAAATAGGTAGATCGGTAGATGTATAAACAATAAGTATAATAACTATAAATTAATAAACATACAACTTTAAACATAATCAACTACAATTTATAAATACGTTTGTCACCGTTTGTAATCCGTCTGAATGATTAGGATGTCTCATCAGACATCATCTTATATTATAAAGACACAATTCTTATGACTTATTAATAAACCAAGAATCAATAAAACCGCAACTAATCCAGATTTCTCCTAAAAATCCGAATAAAAATCGATTTGCCTAGAACAAACGGCGATTATAGATGCTGATATGTTGTATAGTACAATATAGTATATACAGTACGGTATTATATTTTTAAATATTCAACCTGTCTTATAGATGTATTACAATTTATACAATTACACCAATAAGATATAAGCTAAATAGGTATCCATATTTATTTTATATTTTAATACTCAACAAATCCACATATTATGTATAGTTTAATAATTTCTATACATTCTATAATATTCTATATAGTGTTTTAAAGTTTTAAGAAGAGAAAGTAAAATAAAAATATTATACATTAAATATAAATAGGTACTACTGAACTAGGTAGGTATAGTAAGTATGTTAATTAATTGGAAAGCCGGTCACCTTAGTATATTGATTTATATAGTATACATATATATAGCGTGTATTCAAATTTAGGAATATTTGTGATTTTGTGATGTTTAGCTATATTTTCCTGCTCAATAGTATACGGCCAGCTTCATTTATAAGCAAATAGTTTACAAAAATAATATGAAAAATTTAAGGAAATTATATTATATTACATTATTGTTTATTGTATAAAAAGTTTTTTATTTGTAACTTTGTATAAAAAATGTATAAATATAATATAAATTAAATGCATTAAGGGGATTTGATACAGATCGTTTTTAAGGAGTTCATTAATAGGCAATTTGTTAACTGTATACGGATAAATAATATATGTACATTGTGCGTACTGTGCGATAAGATATCATTTAGTTTAAAAAAAATTGTGGAGCACTATAAAAATTTGAATTTTTTTTTTTTTAACAAATTTCGTCAATAGTGGTGTAGTATAGAGAAGGGTTTACAGCATATATTTACTTCTTTTAAGTTTTTTTTTTGTTGAGCGTTTACACTTTACAGTATACTTATTCTCTAAATGTCGATGATACATGAGTACACCTAAAATACACCTATATAGCCGTTCGACCGTATAGTGATGAAAAAAAAATATTATAATTATTTGTAAATTTTAAAACCTCAGATGATATTTAGTAGATATCAGGTGATAAACAATATATTTTGAATATTAATGATACACTTTTAACGTTTATGGCCTTATGGGTATATTAAAGTTAATTTCATTTTTCTGAATTTAAAATATTTTCAAAATAGAAAGTATGATCAATATCATTTCCTTTCACGTTTTTTATTGGGTTTTTATGATTTTTGTTTAGAATAGCTTACTATATATGACTATTTAAAAAAACAATTATTTTCAGAAAAAAATAATTATTATAAGGTTTTTACCTACTGCGTAAAAAACCCATGATTATTTTTGGTTGTATGTATTGAAATATTGAATAAATGTCTGTAGATTGGTTAATCAGCCCAATCGTAAATTAATTTACTTTTCCGAAAATTTCAAAAGACATAATTATTGTTAACGTTAATTGAAAACAATTTCATAAATATGAAAACTATTTTTTAAATTCTGAGTGGAACGATTGAATTTACAATGGTGTGTGCTTTTCTGTCCACAATCAGTCTTCACTAAGGTTCGGATTTCAGGCAAATATATTGAAATATTATTATTATTCTACGATAATGATAAAAAAAATAACTTTAAATCTATGTAAATTGTAAATGTGTTTGATTTAATTTCTAAGATAAAAGATGGACGAACATTTTATTTAGCTTTTATGTATTTTTACACCTATAAATGTCTTTTTGTAAATAGGTTAGTAGTAAAAAATATAAATATAGATAATATCTTAAAATTAATTTAAATATTGAACATTTAATCCATAGGTATAGTAAGATTCTTAATGTGCGTAAAAGTCACCATAAATAATGTTTTTAAATTATGACAATATAATTAGCATCATTATTGATTATTAAAATAGGTAAATTTTCGTAAAAATTTAAAAATTATTGTGATTGTAAATTTTTTAAATTTTTATTTTTAGTATGAATTACTTATGAGGAATATTGTATTAAATTTTTGAGTAATAAAACGCCTATAACAATAAAAATCGAACATTTTATAAATTTTTTACTATAAAATACTTCTAATTTTGACATAATTTCAAATACATATAAAAAGAAAAATTATGCTAATGTATTTCTTACATTTATATTTTATACAAATAGAAAAAAAACATAGATATGTGGGTGTACCTATTGTATTAATTTTTAAGAATTTTGGTCTAATGAATAATGTTTTATGATTTCAATTCATAGAAAAAAATTGTCCTTAATAGCTTAAAAAGAATCAAATTATTTAGAAAATTATATTATAATATATAGAAAATTCCAACCTAATCTAATATAGGTATTGTATTATTATTCTGTCAATTTTATTAATATACACTTTATGTACCTATAATAATTTATTGTTATTGTATTTTCAAATTCAGTCCTATGTCGTTTTTAACGATTTTTTCAGATGATGTGGTATAACGAGCTTTGGATTGCGAATCATACTCAGAATTTTGTGCTATAACCTAGGTGCAGTTGCAGTATTTATTTTAGCTTCTGTTGTATCACTGGCCTAGGATTCAAATGCACGACGTTATCTCGTAAAATAAAATCAACAGATTCGAAGATGAAAGTTAAGATGTCAAAAAATGTAAAAAAATATAGGCCTATATTTATAATCTTATTTGCCTACATTTTTTTGAGACCGTTAATGTTTGAAGTAGACGTTGAAGACTTTATTTAACCAATTTTATGCATAAACGCAATTTGGGAGGGCTTGGGGGGGCTAAGTCCCCTCAAAATCAATCTTAGCCCTTAAAATGGTTTTTTATATATCCCTTTCCACCTTTACATATCTTAGGGAGCATACACACTGTACATATATGCAAATTATAATAGCCCCTAAATTTAGAACTCAAATTGCGCCTATGATTATATGTTCGTATTCAAAACGTTTTCGACTCTGAAATTAAAGTAAAAATTTTTCACACGTGCTACGTGTATATACTGAAAATTATATTCTATTTTCGTTTTATACACTATTTAGTTTATTGTATTAAAAATTTTAATTTTAATTATAAAATAGAATTTATTAAAAATAAAAAAGGTCGAGACCTTTGTGTTACAACGGATATTTATATAGATTTGACAATGAACCTACTTTTTTATATTTTTAAATTATTATTATAAATTTTTTATTTTACTGATTTTACTGATAATGTATTATTAACCATACTATGACTTATTTTTTAAAACTATTACCTAACTTTTTTAAGTTTATATTGCGCTCAATTATCCAGCGCTTAATTTTCGTAGGGCTTAATAATTGTCGTGCGTTCAATTGTCGTAAATCCGAGGAAATTATGTTTTCTATCGTATATCTCCCCTTTGACAAAATTCTAAATACGCTACTGCGTTCACGATTGACGTCGACGATGAAGATTTTATTTTAAGAAATATGATCGTATTTGTCTATATTTTGAAAAATCACGTTGTTTTCATCGGATTTTTTTACATGATGTAGTAAACTAGCTTAGACTAGCTTTGACTAGCAAAACTTTTTCAAGTTTATATGGTTACATACATTATCAGTCAAATCAGTCAAAATAAAAAATTTATAATAATAATTTAAAAATATAAAAAAGTTCATTGTCAAATCTATATAAATATCCGTTGTAACACAAAGGTCTCGACCTTTTTCATTTTTGATAAATTCTATTTTAAAATTCAAATTAGAATTTTTAATACAATAAATTGAATAGTGTATTAAACGAAAAGAGAATATAATGTTCAGTATATACACGTAGCACGTGTGAAAATATGACATCAACAAATAGCAAAGTTAGCCAGCGATAAGAACCTACATCTATTGCTGCGTTATCGTCGTTGGAATTTTATTCTATTATAAACAATTATTTAACACAGTATCGATACGATACGAACGATGCGGCAAATGAGTAATAAC
This sequence comes from Rhopalosiphum maidis, assembly GCF_003676215.2. NCBI lineage: Eukaryota > Metazoa > Arthropoda > Insecta > Hemiptera > Aphididae > Rhopalosiphum > Rhopalosiphum maidis. The sequence goes on from NC_040879.1 coordinate 10,779,083, forward strand.
ATTATCATCAAACATAAAGATTATCTGACGGATTATATAGGTATTCGCCGACAGTGCCAACGAATTAATTTCTAATTTCGTCATTTCGTGCGGAACGTGAACTCTCTTATGAACTTTTACTCAATTTAGTATAATATTATTATAGCGCTTAATTGTCGCAGCGCGCTCGATTGTCGGGACACCAATTTCCTCGATCGGAAGGGGGAGGGGTACACTTACTATCATCACTGTTTTTCAAAAATGTTGGGAATTTATATACTTATTAGTTACTACCAGTAACTAGTAAGTACACATATAAATTTATGAACTATTTTTGGGTTTTGAAGACTTATTATTCATAATTATGTTTTTATAAAACGGAGAAAACCATAAAAATACAATGTAATGTATAGTATTGAATATTGATAAATATACAAATCAAATGTTGTACGAAAACGGTAAAAAATAGTGCACTACAGTAGTCAGTTTCGAACTTAAGGATCTCGGGGCCCCAAAACAACTACTAAAAAAATGGGACATTTTTTGTTTCTTAGCCGGGGCCTTGGGCCTCTAGGCAGCTGCATAGTTTGTCTAGGCAAAAGTTTGTCACTGACACTATCGCGAGTATGCGACTATGGTGATTAGTGAGTAGGTACTGAGTACTAAATTATTAATTATTATCCTGGATTAAAAATAAAGTAATGCAATAATAAATTGTAAAAATAACACTATTTTAGTGTTTAAGTTTGATTAGGTATTATTTGTATTCCATTTAATTATTGGAATTTATGATTTTGAATGCTTAATTATATATACATGCCCTCGACCTACAATATGTTTTGAAATAGCAACCAAACGTTTATTATTAGAAGCATGATGATAGCCAAATTATTATTGACAATAACGACAATTGACGACATTTTACTATTTACGATACGAATAATTCGTAAATAATTATTGTTTTCAATCATATACATATTTAGCAGTAATAAGTGTATGGACTAAAGAGCATCAACCATATAAAAATATTTCCAAATGCTATTAATATATAATATTGATATTCAATATTATAATAAAGTGTATTTTTTCAATAATTTTATTCTCTATTTCGGTAATATAGGTACGATATTATTATACCTATCAGTAAGAAAAAAGATCAAGGGGGATCTATCACCAATACGCCCCCACACGTAAATACGTCACTGCGTGAACGGTGTAGAAAATGTTGGTCTATGGGTGGATTATGGTTTTTTTATTTTTTTTTTACATTTGGTAACAAGTTATATGACGAATCATCCGTAAGTGTATATTTATATACGCATCATAATTCATAATAATAAACCGTCTACAGACTGTAAACTAATCCCACTTTCTTTTGAAGTATAGATCTTATGTTTTCATCAGACATAAGATTAATAAAATCTAGATTAATCTAGCCTTGATATCTGTGTCCAAAAAAATGTCCCTGACTGAAGTCTTAAACGCTCGATTCTCTTTTGAATTATCTACATCCAATATGATGTGGTGTATTATAAGTATACAGTGGCGTTCTTAGGAATTTTTGATGGAGGGGAGGGCTCTGAAAATTTACTAAAATACAAAAGTGGGGGCTCTGCCTCCCTACACCCCCGTAGTCATAATAATTACAAATTTGTTCTATTTAAAAAAATTATATAATTATTAGCATCACTTTATAATAAAAAGTTTCTAATAGTTTAGGTTATCTTCTTAAAAAGCTAACTTTAAAAAAAAATAGGACCAGAGCCTCTATGACCACGTAAGGCAAGCCCTTGTCTACCACATAGCATGACATATTCAATAATGGGTATTAGCATCAACCTATTTTGCTTTTTCTGTTTTATTCTAAATATTATCAAATTATATTATAATTAGATCATTAAAGTTTCATGTTTATTATATTATTATAGGTAGGTTACCTGTCATCATCCAAAAGATCAATTATACTTGGTTTATTAGTTAAAAATAGTTTTGAAAAATGTTCACCTTTAATTAAAGATGATCAATAGTAGTCGTGTTTATTGTCATTTTCAAAATACTAAAAAGCAGAAAATACTTTATATTTAGTAAAATTAAAAAAAATTATTGACAATCGTGGTACTGGTACTAAGTATTAATCACTATATTATAATCAATAAAATCAATAATCAATTATTAATTTTATTTTTATTTATTATATTAAATTAATCACTTAATCAATAACCGTGATATTTTTGGTAAAAAAAATATTTTATTGTGATACGAATATGAAATAGTTAAAAAAAAATACGGCTAATGGGGGGGGGGGGGTTCAAACCCCACGATCCCGCGTGTGTACGCCACTATAAGTATAGCTACTAGTGTTAGATCATATTTAATTAGGTGCATAGGTGTCAGTTATTTGAGTAATTTTTACCAAATATTGTTTCGATGTTTCTAAAAAACTGCCGTAGTTGGTAAAATTATCTGTATTTTTAGGTAATATTTAATGATTTTATTCGATAGTGATGAGCCTATCTTGATGAAACCGCGGGTCTTGGCAATGTGCCTACGTGTTTTTCTAGTATTTACAGCTTCAATGAATTTTCCACATGATGATGATGTATATACTTACGTTTAAACCCAATGCGATTAGTAGTAAATGGAACTGAAATTATTTTAATATTTTATCATTTTTTTTTCTTATCTTTAGGGAATCGACAATTATTGAAACAAATATTTTTATGCAATTTGATTATCGATCAAGTAGATTGCAGTTGAACATATATTTCTAAAACATCGACATATAATTTTTATTTTTAGTATATTTTGAATAAATTAATGTTTCTTAAGATTTTAGCGATAAAGTAATATTTCTTACAAAAATGTATTATATTATATGTTTTTTAATGGTTTATCGTTGCTAATGTAATGTAAAAAAAAATGTACGATTAATTATGAAAATCGATAGCTTTAAAATGTGTATTTATTGTATTTGCCCTACCTATTATGCATGATATGCTTTTTATGTTGGTTAACACCAGTGGCGCAACTAGAAAAACTATACTATTGACTTTTATTAGTATTAAGTATTAACAATGTGTCACGTTAAAATTTAAAAACAATTATAATATAAAAATATACCTGTTTTTTTAAATTTAATTTTACTTTATATTTAAAAGAAACGAGGAAGGGAACTAGTTCCTTTCTTCTAGACCGAAATGGTAAAATATTTGGTTCTTTTTTAAAAGGAATTTACTAAGCACTGGGTTGGCTATTGTTGGATTAAAATATATTTTATATAATTTTATTATGAACATTGTGTTATTGTATGTTATACAATTTGAATATTTTCCACTTTTTAAAAATATTTATATGGCGTTAAGTTCAGTAACAAGAGGTTGACGAATAGGCGTTTGCTAAGGGCGCAGTAAAGTAAGGGGCGTATTTGATTTAAATTAAAATTGGTTTTTTTATAACATTTTTTATCATTAATTATTTAAAGTTTTATTAAAATCAAGCATAAATATGTAATGCACAAAAATGACTTGATGATGTTTATTTATAAGTGTTTATTACTTTTACATTTATACTATATATCAATAAATATAAATATATATATTTTATTTTTGCATTTATGAAACATGGGCATATGGGCACGAACGAGGAACGGCTATAATAATGATTACCACTAACGACTGGGTTTCCCAACTATTTAATTAATATAACGGCAGATACCCAACTTGATTTAATATATTTATATTCTATACAGAACAGAGATTAAAGTTTATCTTTATATTAGTACTTATACACTATACCTACGTTTCTCGTTAGTTGCCAGTCGGTTTCCGTATTTTATATAGTAAGTACCTACCTACTTAGTGTAATTCTTCAGTAACAGTATTTTTCGATACAAGAGCCAGTGCTGTACTCCTGAACTATAGTGTATCAACTATCAAGTATGTTTTTTTAATTTAATTTATTACGTATTGCAAGTAAATAATTATACTCACATATGTATATATAAGAGGCATTTTTATCAAACTTATTTTATTTATTTTTAATTTTAGTTAAAATCTCAATTTTAATCGAAATAATCCGTTAGTTTCCTATATCATCAATCAGACGATATAATAAAAAAAAAAATTTTACAATGAAATATTTAGATGGAACAGTTAGTTTTAGAACTAATATGTTTCAAACACCAAGTGTTGTCATTGTTTCCGATTTAAATATAGCATCTCTCTATTAGATTAGAATATCTGATCATTGTGATAAATTCTAATTCTTTAAAAGATTTAAACATTTTAAACTCAAACATAGAAATAACCCTAAGAATTTTTCTTACTCTTCTAGTGAGAGTGGTTTCTTGTAAACGAAGTTTTAGTAAATTAAAAATTATAAAAATATCTACGGCGTAGAATTATTATACGCTCAACGTTAGGACGGGAACATCTTAAATTTGGGAATATTATCAATTGAATTTAAGAGGACGTAGAACCCGCATGTGTTCTCTCCATCGTATACATGTACGACATAGCAAATTTTCAATCACTATTTTCAATATTGTGCTGTTAGTTTTGATATTAGAGTAAACTGTCCTATTATAAAATTTAAAGGTAAAAGATAAAAATCCAGGGTCCCACGTAGCCTTTTATTAATATTATTATTTTTAAGTAAGTTATGATCATTTTAATATGTACAGTTTCAAAAAGATCATAACTTTTAAAACGAGCAATTCAATCAGCTATGACGACGTTACATATAGTATAGTCGATTTCACGGCAGCAAAGGTTAGAAACATAAAATTTTAATATTAATAACAATGATTTATAGAAATATTTTATATTTACACATAAATATATAATAAGAAACGTGCTTTATTGATTTATTTTTTTTTGTAAATTACGACTTACATAATATGAACTATCTATTATAAGTAACTCATTAACTATTAAGACTCAATTATTAAAAAAAGCAGTGGTTAAGTTAAATTTTGTTCGTTGAGTTCAGAGATGGGTTTAATATACTCAGATATTTGATTAGGTGTTAATTAGGAACAAGTTACACAAAAATGGTGTAAAATAGAAATTATTAAACACAATTATAAATACTTCACTATTTTGTAATTACGATTACGATTATTGTGTTACTTTAATAATTATTAATTTTTATTTTTAAATTTGTCAATTTTATTATAAACAATAAAAACGATAACATTATAAGATCGGGGTTGTCTATATTATATTATATTCCATAATCAGATCCGAGGTCGATAAAGATGTATTGGTACCATATAATCCGTTTTGATACGAATTTATCATATTATAGACCAGTTAATGTAGTTTTAGATAATTATATAGTTATTTCATATTTGGTATTCGAATAATAATTGAAAATCGTATAATACCTACTATAATAACATAACATATATCTATACCAAATGCTTAATGTATGTTATATCATTTAGAGTAAAATTTAATTTTTATATAATAGTTTACCTAGTTAAATTATTGTGCAACACATAATTATTTAAAGTAACTATATATTAATTTTACCATATTATTTCAATTAGTTATTTAATAAAATATTTTTTTTTTGTGAGAGGGTATATTTTATATTAACTTTATAGCATAAGGTAAGGTTAATTTCCTTTTTTTAATTAAATAGGTTTTAACTTTATTTTAGCAATAAACATTTATTTATTTCATCAGTGTTAATCAGCAACCACTAATATTTAGCAGGTCCTAAAGCAGATATATGATTAGGGCCAGATTGGTTAGACGAGCTACCGAGAAAAACTAGGTGGGCTTCTCAAAATATGAACTGATTTTGAGTGTTGGTCGTTTTTTTTTTTTTTTGTGATAAATTAGTACAATTGTTGGTAGAAAATATAATTGATTTGAATTATTTAAGCCGTACAGTAGCTGTAATCAAATGTTAGAAATTCTTAAGCTCGGCAAGTCGATATCTTGCCAATCCGGGGCTGCATATAAAACTGAAGTCCATAATAGTACATAACCATTTACTCTAAAAATAAGAAAATTATTAGTAGCTGTATGAATTTAAATTAACTGTAAATGTAGGTAAATTTCTAAGTTATCAGTTTCATAATACATTCCTAATACTTTTTCTCACCTTTTAAAATTTTTTTTTTTTATGTAAACTAATTTAATTTATAAAGAATTGTTAGATATTATTTTTGTATGGGTCTTCTGAAATATTAGATATCAATATTATTGTTAAACATTTCAAGTTATGTATCATGACTTATAAAAAAATGTTATGTGAGTCAAATAATAAAATCTAACAAGCAAAAATTTTTTAATCAATTCATTTTTTTTCAATAGTTTTAAGCATTTAAGTATTTATTTAAATTTTATTTTATTTTTTAAATGTTTTTATTTATATTTTAATGTATTTTACATTACAAAAATAGTTAATATTATGTGATACCTAAATTTATTTTATGAAATATCAAACTAATTTATTATAATATTAAAAATTATTTGAATATTTGAATTTCTTTACATAAATATTTTTGAATTCATTAAATAAAACTACCTATAAAATTAAATATGTATTCGAGTTAATGCACATATGTATTTATAAAAATAATATTTAAAACTAAAAGTTAAAATAATTTTACTAATATTTTATAAATTTTAACCCATCAATAACAGCTTAATTTTCACTTATATCTTTGCTGTGTATATGTAAATGAGTAATTTATTTTAGATAAAAGTTGAAAAATTATTATTTTTTTTCAATTGCCTTGGTTGTAGTAGACATTATCTTTGTGGTTTTAGTTTTTATTTAAAATGTTATCTTAATAATTACTTGAAAATAACTTGTTGGTTATAGAACACTTAAATAATATTGTAATAGAACAACATATCGTCAATCATTAATTGATTGAATAATTATAAAAAGCAAGAAGAATTAAAATGAAATTCATCATGAATTATATAAGAATTAATTCCACGATAATTTGGACACAAGTGTAATTACAGTCAAAGAATTTTTTACATTGCTCTCATAGTACAGACTATAGTATAGAAAAAAGTTTTAATTATTGTTTTTTATGTAAAGAGAAAGTTTTTACTTAAATCTATTATATTATTATAAAATATTATTTTACAAAGCTTATTAACATTATATTCTTCCTGTTCTTTTTATCAATAATCAATTTGAAATAAATAAATCATTATAATAATATATAACCAGAGAATATTCCTAATTTTCAAGCTACTGAGGTTCATCTCCCTCCCATAAGTGATTTTATTCCATCTGCTAAGGTTCATAGATATATCAAACTTCAAGCAATAGTCGAGGTTTTTAATGCTATAAATACCATAGTGGATCTACTATTTATTGCTGTTGCTAAAGTGTATTACATTGAACCAAATGTCAACACTGTAGAAGATAATCCCTATACAATAAATTGAGTTATTTTTTTATCCAATTATCTTATTGGTCAACTATCTTTTCTTATTATTATTATTGGTAGTAGTAGTATAATTATAATTAGGGCTATGAATTTAATGCACTAAAAAATCTTAAAAAAGTGCAATATAAAATGAATTTAAAATATGAAAAATTATATTACAAAATACACTTTAAATGGTTTTTAATTTTTATATTGATATTAGTATATTATATGCATAAAAATGTATTTTATGAATTTTGACTTTGAAATTTATTGATTCTTTATGCTATTTGCCAAAAACATTTTTAAAATGTTTTCAAAGATGTTACTTAATGGAATTTAATTAAAAATACCAAAACATGAACTAAAAAAGAAAAATATGACCTAAAAAGGAGTTTTTAGAATTTAGTTAATTTACAATTCAGTAAAAATACGAGTTATTGCGAGTTTTTAAACTCATTTACAACATTTTATAAATTTAAATCAAGATATAAATTTTTTAATTATTTATAAGTTTTCAAATTCACATTAAACATTTCATTTCCATACAATATTTTTCAATTTTACATTGATTATAATAGTAATTATAAAATTTGATAAATTTTTTTTTACATTGGTTAATAGTTACATAATCATATTTTTCTATTAATACAAAAAAATATATAGTTGGTGTAATATAACAATATTATACAAATAATTAATAGTTATAAATTATAATATAAGAAAATAAATGAGATCTGTATTGATATAAAATAAATAAAAATTGTTATTAGTAATATTGTATTATCTAGTGATTAAATTAATATAATAAAATATAAATAAATTGTATTTAAGTTTATATTTTCTATTTTCTATATATTTTTAGTATTTTTACATTTTAAACACTATATTCCTCCGAATATGAAATAATTAGTGTATGTGAATATCTCGTTTCCTTATCACATTCCTAATCAAATATATATTTTGTATAGGTATTCGTATTTGATATCCGTCCATGGATCATGTATACAGACGTAACCTTACTAAATCGTGTTTCTACTAAATTAATAGGCGATTTGTCTTGTTAAATATACATAGATCCACTTTGAATATTGTTTGTTTTGTTTGAAATTTTGATTTAATAATTTATCATACTAGCTAAATTTAACCTCTAAAATATTTTTATTAGTATCCGTGTCATATCATCATAACGTTCTTTTTATCACCTTTTAAATTATTTTTGTTGTCCCAATACTCGTATACCAGACCCATACTCAATTGGTGTAATCAATAGTATCTCTTATTTCCGTTTTACATTTGAATGCTCTTGTTATGTTTTTTATAGCAACTTGTAGTTCATGGTCTCAGTGGTCTCTCGTAGATCTAACCTCCTCGTTGAGCGGCAATAATTAGGGATTACTTTAGTCGTTGAAGTAAATATATTGCAGTTGATGTTCCTCAACAATGATTTGTTGATAAATTACTTTCTTGACCCCTTAAAATCGAATAATTCTCAAAAAAAATTCTGATTTTTTCTAAAATTCAGCTGTAAAAAATTAAATTACTCCAACTGCGCCAAATCTATAGCGGTCCACGTATATGCGGGCAACCATGTATGAATAGTACAATAGCTTTTGCTCAAATAATTTAAGTCTCGTATAATTTCAGAATATTTTTATTGAAAATGTTGTTTTTTGGCTAAAAATAATTCTAAGTACGATCAACTACACTGGCGTAAAGGTACTCGTTCCAACTCTGGTAAATCATGTTTGAGGAAAGGCCTGTATTGAGTTCTATCATATAGATTTTTTCCCCCATTTTTCTTAGTCATATAATGCTCAGGTTTTATAAATATGTAATACGGTACTGCACAGAAACAGCTGTAGCAATTGAAGTATATAACAGGTGTTGAAACAAGTGGCATGACTGCATAAGACAGGTTCACAGGACACACAGCAATTTGGGTGTACATAATGCTTGCCTGTTGAGGTAGCATCAGTTGGCTTTTTACTTAACAAAGGTGGTCAAGTTAAACAAATAAGAAAATTTAGTTAAATATTAAATTATGTTCTTAAGAAGACGTAGTATTCGCATGATGAATTGTCTCTGTAATTACTAACATATAACAAACCATAATATTCAATCACCAGTTTCAATTTTGTGTTAGCTTAAATTTTAATGTGAATGGATCTATTATCAAACTGATAGCCAAGGACATTATGTGTGTTCACACGTTGGTATTTTACAATGCTTTAATTTTGTTAATTATGAGCATTTTACAGTATTCATATTTTACATACTCATAAATCACTTAAAAATTAATCAAGAGAATACCATCATTAAGTTTGATAATAGGTTTCTTTACATTAACATTTAAACTAAATACACAACATCGAAACTACTGCGACATCATCTTAATGGTATGCAATACATCAATAATGAAAAACTATTTAAGTCGTTGTAAATTTAAAAAAATAAAATGTTATAAAAATTAACAAAAAATGAATTATAATTTTTTTAATTTGATAAACAATTATTAAGTTAAATATAGACCATTTAATTAACCTTAGTTATTTTTTTCTATACTTAATGATGTTAAAAAAACTCAAAAGTGGATATTAACTGGTCTATTACATTAATTTGTTTTTTGAGAGCGACGACCCCATGTTCTTTTGCTTTCTGGCTTCCAGTTTAGTACTCTAACCTAATTGCTGTATCTGCATTATTGTGCATTACATGTCCTAGCCATTGAATTTATCAGTTTTTTGTGAATTCAATGGTTATCACCATTTTCAATTTCTCTTGCAGTTGTCTGTTAAAATCCAATTTTGCTGGTATTACTTGTATATTACTTGTATTACTTGCATACATAACCAGGTCACAAATTTCATAAATTGTTTAAGTGTTGTGACATTTTTTTTTTTTTTTTAATTGATTTTTCAAGTTTTATAAAATTATTTTTAATACAAATAAAAAAATAATTAATATTACTTAATTTAATAATTTGGCTTAAATAAGAATGTAGTTGGATAAATGTTTTGTTATCATTAATAAGTTGTGTTTCACGATTAGATTATGAGTGTTACTGGTTATGATTAAAATACAAAATTAACTAATTTTAACTTAAAGAGTTAAATAAGTATATTGTTTGTTAACTATTAACTTATAATTAGACATAAACCTAACCTAAACTGACACAAGTTAATATTTTCATTAACTTGGCCACTTTTAAAAAATTATTTATTGTAATAAAAAATAAACATTAATATTGCAAATTTAGTTAACCATAAATAAAAAAAAATGAAAACTAATGTAAAAATTTGATGTGTATGGTAAAATGGTTATTTTATTTTCTAAAATATTTGTTTTATAGGATTAAAATGTATGCTTGCATACATAATTGTTTTTAACTTATATTTCATCATATGTTATTTTTTACTTTAAGTACCTAATTAGTTATAAAACTCTGTTAAGTTTTTGTGACATTGTCTGCTTTTGATAGCCATTCATTAAAATGATTAGCTTTATGTATGGTTTCCCTGCAGCGTCCAGACGTGGCATCTAGCGTCAACTACTGGTCTGGACATAGTATAAGCGTCTAAACGCGGCGTCATGACGTCGCGCTGTTGCACTCTTTGGACACTGCAGGAAAGCTGTACCTTAATAATATTAATACCAACAAGAAAAAACAGTCAACTGTAAATTAAAATAATGTCTAAATATCATTGACAGTAACTTATACATTACAAAACATAATGTAATATCCTAATTTTAATAGGATTTTGTTGCTGACCACTTCTATCAATTGAAAATTAAAAAATATATGGGACAAATTATTTTCTATACTTAAAAAAGTGTTATAATTAAAAAAAATATACAAATATACAACATAAAAAAGAAAAAAATGACTAAAAACAAAACACAGAACAAATAATTGTATTAAGCTCTAGCATAAAAACATTATTTCTATTTTATGTTGTATCCAGTCAATGAAGATAATTTTCTCAATATAAACAATTAATTAGTTTTATAATTATAATTAAAGTATAACAAATTCAAGATATTTGTCAGTAAGATGAAATACTTATTACTTTTTTTCAATTCCATGTTTCATTGAAACAGATTTTGTATCCTTTTATAACTGTTTAATTGTTTTTAATAATGTTTGAAAATTATCGACCGTTACTTATACATTTAAAAATTTAATCTAATATCCTTATTTTAATGCAAATTAGTTGCTGACATAATAAACTAATTAAGAACTTCAAAATTATATGGAACAAATTATTCTCCATAATTAAAATAAATTTTATATCTATTACTTACATCTATATGAAAAAATATTCAAAAATACATTAAATAAATAATATAAAATAAAACTAATAATTTAATCCTAGTTTAATAGTAGTCTATATAATGTTGTATCCTGCAACTGATAACTTGTTTCTTGAATGTTGGTCGAATCCAATATATATGTTTTTCATTTAAAGACAATTAAATTATTCTTTTTTTCAATGTTGTATTTGTTGAGACGGTGGTTTGTGATACCTCTTATAGTTTGATAAGGATATTATTGAATGAAACACTTTATTACAAAACTTACATTTATAAGTGCCTTTATACTTTCTAATATAAGTATTTTTTTGATATTCTTCTTTTGTTCTCATGTCAATTTAGTTGCTAGCCTGCCTATTAAACTAATCAAAAACTTCAAAATTATATGGAACAAATTATTTTCCATGATTAAAATAAATGTTATATCTAATTAAAAAAATAGTCAAAAATACATTCTAAAGAAAAAAATGAGAGTAATGTATAAAAACATACAAAAAAATATAAAATAAAACTAATAATTTAATTCTAGTTTAATAGTAGTCTAAATAAAGTTGTATCCTGTTACTGATAACTTGTTTCTTGAATTTTGGACGAATCCAATATGTTTTTCATTTAAAGACAATTTACATATTCTTTTTTCAATATTGTATTTGTTGAGACGGTTGTTTGTGACACCTTTTATGGTTTGATAAGGATATTATTGAATGAAACACTTTATTACATAACTTACATTTATAAGTGCCTTTATACTTTCTAATATAAGCAGTTTTTTTGATATATTTATTTTGTTCTTGTGTCAATTTAGTTGTTAGTCTGCCTATTAAACTAATCAAAAACTTCAAAATTTTATGGAACAAATTATTTTCCATAATTAAAATAAATGTTATATCTAATTAAAAAAATATTCAAATATACATTGTAAAGGAAAAAATGAGAGCAATGTATATAAATATAAAACAAAACATAAAATAGAACTAATAATTTAATCCTAGTTTAATAGTATAGTCTATATTAAGTAATGTTCTATTACTGACAATCCGTTTCTTGAATGTTGGACAAATTTAAGTTGTTTTATTTAATGATGATTTATGACTTCTCATATGATTTGACACAGATACTCTTGAATGAAACACTTTTACACAAAACTTACATTGATAGCAGCCTTTATGCTTTTTCAGAGGATCAGTATTTTTGATGTTATTCTTCTCTTTACATGCGGTCATATGAGATTTAAAATTGAAAATATGCATTTCCAATTTACAATACTCACACGAAATAGTTTTATTACTTTTTTTAGCGGCTATTAAAGTGCAATCATGACATATATACTTATGTATACTTAAAGATTGAATATCATCAAATTTTTCAGGGCATTTAGGGCATTCGAACATGCCAGATTTACAACAGACATCTCTTACTTGATGAGCTCTAAGACCATTAAAATCATTAAAGGCATTACAACATTGCCAACATATCAATTTATTTCCAAGTCCAAAATGTTCACGATAGTGATGTTTAAATATTGTAAAGGTTTGGAAGACAAAATCACAAGAAGGTTTTAAACAACTAAAAAGTGTCATTCCTGATGTACGTTTATTGTTTGTTTTATTTTTTTTTTTACGTTGAACCTTCTTTTTGTTCAAAGTTTTTCTTGCAACTGGTATTAATTCTGTTTTAGCTTTAGTAGGTATTTTTAGTTTCATACGAATTGTAGTTCCAGTTTGTGCCTGACTTTCAAGACATTGCTTAATATGTTCAAGGATATCTGGAAGCTCAGGAGAAGATTCTTCACAATATAAGCATAAATAATTGTTATTAGAATCCATCAGTAGGCCATTATGTTTTTTCAATTTATGATAGGCGAATTCTTCCATGCAACTGAATACTGTATTGCATGAATAACATTTAAATGTATTAACAGTACTACAGTGTCTGTGATAACCATTGACAACATGGTCAGAACTTTTTATTTCTTGATAACAACGGTTGCACATAACTGCTGAAGAAGGCATACCAATATGCAATTGATAATGTGGTATAAAATCTTCTTTTGATCTTGATAAAATGTGACAATTAGGTACCAAGCAAGTAAAAAAATTTTTATTGTTTTGAGAACAATCATGATTGAGATAATTCTTCTTTTGACAGATGGAACAGTAGTATAATTTTTCATTTTCATTATTTTTGCACACAGATCGATATCCAGATGTTGAAGGCACAGCTCTTGCTTCCGAGCAAAATGAATTATCAGCAGATTCTTCATTGTTTGATGTATATATGAATTCATTTTTAACATCATTATTAACAGATTCATCATCGTCTGATGCATTTGCATTTAATTCATTTAAAAAATCTTGCATATCTTCAGGTTCAGGGTATTCATTGTTATCACCGTCTTCACTGTCTTCACTAGTGTCTTCACTGTCTTCACTGTCTTCACTGTCTTCATTATTTTTATTGTCTTCATTGTCTTCACTGTCTCCAGCTAGATCAATAATTTCGTTAAAATTTATTATTTGAACAGAGTCATCATCAGATTCATTAGCATCATATTCCGATTTTAAATTATTAGTAGTCATTGAACAACTAGAAGTATCCTGTTTAGAGAAACTACTACTACTACCACTACTACAAGGGTCATTTAAATTCTTGTAAATAACTGTTTGTTTGTTAACACTCAAATCCTGTGTCGAGTTTAATTCCATAGATGTTCCAGGGTTAGTAGCACCAAACTAAAAACAAAAATACAAAAATTTGTTAAAATCACAAAAATGTGTTCATTTTTTTGTAAATAAATATACATTTATACTGAGAGTCTTGTGAGGATTTACCCATAACAATATCTTCTGAAATCATGGAGATACTATAATTCTATTTTCTTTTTAAGAGACTCACAGAGACAAGAACTAGGTATTTAATTAACATTTTAATTTAATTTAATGTTTTGGTAAAAAAGTTAAAAAAAAAAAAAAATCAAAAATAGCCATTTTGTAAAGTTTATTTTTCTGACATTTTTGATGCTTCAACATTTTATTTTTAGTAATCTCGCGATTTTTAATATTTATTTTTAAGTTTCGAGAAAAATTGTCAATTTAATATTGATAGTGTTATCAAACACATGGCTCGTGGGCTCATGTTCGTATAATAATACAAAAATATAGTCTTTGTACATGTGAGTCTTTTAATACAAACATGATATCTTCATTATATATATATGACACTGGGTAAATCCTCACGGGACACTCTGTATAGCTATAATGTTACTCAAAAGTATTTCTTGCTGAAACTTAAAAATAGCATAATTTATTTTTATAGATATTTTAGATTCAAATCAATATATTTAAATATAAGTACATTTTTATAGCAATTATTAAAAATTTTCAATTAAATGACAAGGTAAATTTTTAAAATTTAATAACTAAATTGCATAAAAATTTTTTTTCAATCTTTTAATAAATAAGCAGTTCATTTCATTTTAGTTTTTGTTATATTTGGATAGGAAAAGTGGCATGTCCAAAGTAAGAAATACAATTTCCTAGACTGGACATTATTATTAATGAGTTTGAGTCAACTTTAATTAAATTTAATACTTAATAAGTTACTTTTTATTTAAAAATAATTTTTTTACTTAAAAAGTTAAATTGTTTTACATGATCTGCAGGAACCCGTAAATTAATTAATTTTATTTTTAAGTTAATTTTTTCCCCAATTTAAGCTATTAAAATATATATACATAGAATTGAAAGTATTAAGTATTATTTATAAATTATAATGTTATGCGTTCTAAGTTCAAATAAATATACCATTATCTTGGTTTTTCATCAAATAACAATTTTAATGTAACCACAACTAGTTTTATTCAAACTAAAATTTAAAATATTGTACTAGTTGATATCTATCTGTTAAGTCATGATTTCCAACAGTAAAGTATTTAATTATATCCTATAATAATTATAAAAATATAATTACAATACTCCCTCATTAACATAAATTATTGAATAATGCGAACCGGTTTTTAGATCCCGAGAATGGCTCTACACTATAAGATAGGTTTTTTTAATTCCTCAGTTTATACAAATTATACGAAACTCGAACAAATTTTAGGTTCCATATTGTCATTTTGTTGATGAACACGAATAGAAAATTTAATTTTCTATTTTCGTTTTATTACTCATATTGTCATTAATAATTTAATCTTTATTATGATTTAACACCGAAGCAGTTTTATCGATAGCTTATCTTATTCCTTTACCGTACATATTCTCTACTGTAGGCATACATGTGTACAATCTGGTTCGGCGATAATTGGTCTCATTTAAACGAATTGTCCTATAGATCAGTTTTAACCCGTCGTTGGTGCACATGTGAGCACGCCACTCACACAGATAGTATTTTGAGTATTATTCGTACACATATTATTGAATTAATTCGGAACTATAAATATCTTCAAATAACATGTCTATAAATATTTATAAAAATAAATTATTGTGCTATTTGCCGTTTCCTATCAATTACCATTAGACAAAGTCGACAATACCAATTAATTGACCGTGTCAGTATGTAAGGAGCATACGTCGAGCATATATAAAGTAAAAATAATTTTTTGAAATAAGATTGTAGTTTTTTATTTTTATTTTATAAATTATGAACTGTACATAAAAAGTGTTTATTTACTTTTTTGTAAAGGATAAAAATATACATATTTCTAGGTATGGTTTGATTTTTTAAGTTAATTAATCAATTAATAATAATATAAAAAGTAAAGTGTGAGCAATTATGTTACAAACTATATATATATACCAACGACGAGTTAAGTTGACTTTATTGGTGATTTGTTTTATATAGTTGAAGTATTAACCAAAATGAGTTTAAAAAGGAAACAAATGTCTATCGATCTAAAAACTAAACAACTTATTTTAGTAGAAGTTGAAAATGATAAATTGCCTAAAACAAAAATTGTGGAGAAATTTGGCATTCCAAAATCAACATCATCAACAATTATTAAAAATAAAGATAAGATCAATAAAGCAGTTGAGCTTGATTCAACTAACAGTACAAAGAGTCTACAAAAATCTATGTTGAAAAGGAACTTTTGAAGTGGTTCAAAAAAAGCCAGAGACTCTAATATTCTACTGTCAGGTGCACTTGAGCGAGGAAAGCAAGGGAGACTAGACTTGTATGCCATGCACTGTTACGGAAAATGGAATATTTTACAAGCGATGAGGGCAATAACTATATCATGGAATGATATAACTGCAACAACTATCAGTAACTGTTTTAAAAAAGCGTGGAACATTGAAAACGACAACATCATAACCCCTGAAATACATATCGAGGATGTACTACAAAGATTGGAATAAATTATTAGCTGTTATTCCAACTTCTGATGAAATTCTCAAACTTTTTCAAGTTTTATACTAATGGATAATTATTTTGATTCTGCGTTGAAAATGCTAGAGAGGGTGAGAAACTCGAAAATTTCATCTCAAGAAATTGAACCTACTAAATCTCCTGTGGATAAACCTCTGAGCTGATATGTTGCAGCCTTTAATATCCTAGTCAAATTTTCACAAAACAGTGCAGAGTTAGATTGCAAATTCGATAACTAGTTGAACAGCATTAGAAAACAGCCTTGAAAACTATCAAGCTACATTCACTCAAAAATCTACGTGTTTTAAATAAAAAAAAAAAAAATTGAATTCAAATTCATTAATATGTAATATGTACCAAATGAAAATTTATTTTTTGAAGAACCTACATGAATAAAAAAAATATGTATTTGAGCGTAAAATAACACATCGGTTTGCACAAATTATTTTAAAACAAATCGGTAATTTTGTGGTCTCATCACAATTGTGTTAAGAAAGGAACACTGTAATTAGAATTAAGATTGGGATATACATTAGTGAATATTTCAAGAGTGGCAATAATAGATAGTAAATATGTATTAAAGAAATAAATAGGTTCACAATTTATAAATTGATGCTTTCAAAGAAAATTGTAAATACCTAAATTGTACAAAATTCAAAATTATTAATTAAATTTTGATATACACATATATTTAAAAATAAACTGTAGTTTATTATTTACATCTATAACCTAGATATGCATATTTTAAATTTAAACTTGAATAGCTTATTCACTAAGTAATAATATTAAAAATTAATATTGCAGATTTTGCTGTAGCAGTGACGTAGCGTGGGTTTCAGTTAAGTGTATACATTCATTGAAATAGTAAGTTAATAAAATCATGGGGGGCTATGCTTCCTACACCCCCCTATACTTTTCTTAAAATTTAACTTGAAACATACAATGACACAATGTTTTACGTGTTTGTTAATACATATTACGTAAGTATATAACACAATAATATATTTAATAAACAAATAAGAATAATTTGATAAAGGACAGCTGACGATAACGTATGCAAAACTGATCTTGCATACACGAATGACAAAAACACGAACGCGAGCGTTCTATATTTTGTTATTAATATTATCGATAAGAAATATAAATAGCTGTCGCTGGATATCTGTATCCATATGCAATCGCCAACGTGCATACTGCGTACATAATGAACATGATAAGTACTAGCCATTAGATATAGTGGACTACAACGCGGCGCAGCCGTAGTGTTGCAAATTAATCAATCCTAATGAACTTCGAAGAAAATTCACAAAATATTATATTATGAAATACTAAATTAATACAATCAAAAATGTTTTTATAAATATATTACATTATTAATACAAAAACAATTATTTTTTCAATTTGTGAAGTGTGTGCTGTGCATACACATCAACAAAGCTAAAAAAGATTAATTTAATTACAGATTCTAAGTTTTTATATAAATAAAATTAAAGTACTAGATTAAAATAATGAATATACTTAAATAGTCTTAAAATACTATTTTTTTTTATTTAGAGAGAATGTTTTGATTGTTAAATGCAGTTGCATACTTAGATTGAATTTTATTTCTTAGGGGCAGTGGTTATTTTTAAATTAACAAACTGGATGGTCTGAATTAAACATTTTGTTAAATTTAATAAATTATGTTTTTTAACATTTAAAAAAAATAAGCAATATTTATTTAAGCTATTATTGGATACAGTGTTGTAGTAATATGTGGTAACATCAATTTTTAGGAAATACTTGAATACTATTGATACTTGCATAAGACAATTATAAGCTGTATTATTTATAATCAAAATTATAAAGGTTTTTTAAAATGTAAATCTTTTATTTAATTGATTTATAATTTGTGATTTTTAAGTAAAATACAATTGGTTCAAATAAGTACAATTTATTTAGGTTCTTCCATTATTTTTGATCAACCAATTAAATATCAAAAGAAATTAATACTTCCGGAGAATTTCAGCGAGGTTGTTCTTCCCCATCTTTGCATTAGTACATAAGTGAGTAGATTGATAAAAGATAAAGGTTTAATTACATTTTAAAGTAATAAATAGAATGTGTTTTTTTTTTTATTAATTTTTCAATTATTAGGTAAGAATATCTATTTTTAATCCAATTTTAACTACAAAATTATTATGGTTTTGTTAAATTTTATGAAAAATTCAACTAAAATGCTTATAAAAAAAAAATTGTGCTCACATCATTAATTTTTTTAATATATAATAATTTATGAGGAACTTTATATTATATTTTCAAACTTTTTGATCAAAAAAAAAAAATGTATTGAAATGTATATGAAAAAAACCTAAAACATTTTTATAGATCTATGATTCTTTATAAAAACAAAGAAAACAAGAGATATACCAAAAAAAAATTTCAATTTTATTAGGTTTTAAAATAAATTCTCATTTTCTTAGTTTTTTCCCCCAATTATTTTTAAAAATACTGTGAATTATCAACTTTAATCTTTCAAAAGTATCATCTAGATCTAATTTTTTATCAGAAACCATTGACTAGCCTTAAAGTTAAGAATGAAAGTATTTGTTTAGTGTTCTGTCCCAAAAATAATGACATCAAAATTTAAAAAAACATGTAAAATCTACACTTATGGTTCAGAATCTAAAATAATTTAAATTATAATATTAAATTAAGTTTTGAAGTGATTAAGTAAAAGAAACAAGCGACCAGTTAACTTCCTGGCTTTGGAATTATGAGATTAGAAAACTTATAACAGGCAGTAATTGACTACATATAACATGTAATATTATGTAAAATTAGATCTCCCATTATTTAGTATATGTTTTGTAAAAAACTTGGGCACAGGTTATACAAGTATAGCTAGTATAAATAAATAAAAAAGTAGTAGAATATGAACCCATTATGAAATCAATGGCTTAAATAAAATTTTTATATTGTTTTTGAATTAATTATACAGTCTATTAGGCTGTGTGTGAAAAGTAATATTCTGTACATAGTACCAACTCTAGGTAGTTAAGACAATTTATATAAGTGTAAAGTTCTTTTAAAATATTATAAACGAAATATATATATATAGGTCAAATGAGATTGTACCTCGGCAACGACCAGTTTTTATCAGGGACAGTCAGACAGTTCCCCTACCTACAGTGAAACAATAGTTCAGCGAAAGCTTGTGAGGCACTGAGGAACGAAGCCACACCCTGCGCACAAGTTAGCTACTGAGGTACAATCTCATTTTGAATAGATTATAGACGCCTTATCGAGAATAATAGAAAAAAATGTCCATATTCTGAAAATAGAGTATGCAGATATATTTGAAGCTAATAGTAATGAATAGTAAAAAAATCACTTCTGATTTTAAATGCAAGTAAACTATTAAAATTGCTGATAAAGTCATATGAAAACTATTTTTAAATAGAAACACAATCACATGTAATAAATTAACAAAATACCACTTCTTCCAAGTTTACCAAAAGTGGTGTTTAAATAATAAAATTAAATACTGTGATAAATTTTGGTATTAAAACATTCTTTCTTTAATAAATCTGTCTGTTCAAAGGTAGTTAACATATTAGTTATTGAATACTTATAGATCGGATTTTATTATAGGTGTTTTTTACCAAAATTCACTGATTTTCAATTGAGAAAAAAATTCAGAATATCTGTAAAAATATATAAATTGCATAACTAAGAAAAACAATTTTTATTTTTATTTATTTATTAGTCATTGATCAATGAAAATATTTCTATATTTTTCTCAAACTACTTCTAGTACTCTATTTTGCTCTGGTACAGTTAATCTTATCCTATGGTAATATTTTATGGGGATCGGCTTACCTGATCAGTATAGAATAATTAAATACTACTAATAGCACAGTGTTGGGTAAGTTACTTTTATAAAGTAATAAAATTACTTTACTCGTTATTCAAATAAAATTGTAATGAAATTACTTTACTTTTCAAATAGAAAAGTAACTACATTATTTTCTCGTTACAATTTGTTTTTTTTTTTAATTTCTTAGCAATTATCTTTCTGCCAATCAATAATGTAACTAGAAGTACACCTACAGTAATTTGAAAAAGATGTACAAAAATAATATGTACCTATAGGCTACAGTTAATCCATAAGTACATAACAATATTAATTACTTATAACTATTAAAAAATATGTATTAAAATAGAACTTAATTAAATAAGAACTTTTAAATTTTAAAAATCAATGTCAAATGGCAATAATAATTTATAGTGTTGCAATGTAAATATATTGATTTATTATTTATCAGTAAGTACTTACCAGAAAAATAATATTATAATCTAATGTAAATTATAATTGAAGCAATAACTAATAAGCGTTTTAAAAATGAAGAGTTTTTGTACTATACTAAATTCTAATATTAAAAAAAAATAACAATAGATACCTAATAAAGAAAAATAAATTGTTTTTAGTACTGAGTGAATTTTTCTTCCTCTTTTGGGGATTTTCATGTAAAAACTTTTTTATTGCAAAATTTAGTGATGTGTGACTGCGTGTATGTACATTACAGATTTCCAAAAATTTTAGCCGTAGTTTATCTTTAATTACATTAAGAATTCGGGGAACTCACACACACTAATGATCAGTTATAACACACACACAGTTACACATAACTCACGATGGCTATTGAATATTGCTTAAATACAACCCCTTAAAAATGGTTTGCTTTCAATAGCCTTAGCTAGTTTAGCGTACTGTTTGTTTTCTCTCTCTAGCCTATGTGCAATATAGACAAAACACATTTACGCAGTCGCTCAAATTTGGTTCTAGAGTAAATATACTTATTATAAAATAAAATTTTGATAATATTTCTGAGTACAAGACGACGAGTTTTTTCCATTATTCCCAGTAAAACGTAAATTATATAGTTTAGAAATAACTATAAATTACAACATTTTTAAATAACCTTTAACTTTTCAAAATTTAAATTTTTTTTAAAAAACTCATCGTCTTGAACTCAGAAATATTGTCATAATTTAATTTTATAATAGGTATATTTACTCTAGAACCAAAATTGAGTGAGTTCTACTCAGACTACGTAAATGCGTTTTGTCTATGTTGTGCGTGAGCTAGAGAGAAAAAAAACAGTTTGCTGACATCCTCTTAACTAATGCAGCTAAATGAGAATCACTGAGCCTAAACATATGATGTTATACACTTGTAAGATAGAGACAACACATGATAATAAATATAAATTAAATGCATATAAAGTGGAATCTCATGAAATCTAAATTCAAGGGAAATGCTATTTCTTCAACTTATAGAGGTTTTCAAATTATCAAAGTTTTCAGAAAAAATTTAGGCTTAATAAGTTTTTAAATTGTATGTACACATATTAAAGTTTTTAACTATTATATAGATTTTAATTATATAATTACAGTGTGTATTGTACAAGGTATTGTTATAGTTATTATTTTAAAATTATAACTAAAAAATATCATTAAATAATAAATAATTTTTACATTTGATACCACCATACTAGTAACTGATCGATATCAATTAAGGGGTCTCGCTACGGATATTATTTAAGAGGACGTCAGCACACTGTTTTCTCCCTCTAGCTCACGCACAACATAGACAAAACGCATTTACTCAATCTGAGTAGATCTCGCTTAATTTTGGTTCTAGAGTAAATATACCTATTATAAAATAAAAATTTTGATAATATTACCAAATACAAGAGGATGAGTTTTTTAAAAAATTAAAATTTTGAATATTTAAAGGTTATTTAAAATACTTGTAATTTATAGCTATTTCTAAACAATATACTTAATGTTGTATTGGGAATAATGGAAAAAACTCAGTCTTTGTACTCAGAAATATTATCAAAATTTAATTTTATAATAGGTATATTTACTCTAGAACCAAAATTGAGTGAGTTCTACTCAGACTATATAAATGCGTTTTGTCTATGTTGCGCGGGGGCTAGAGAGAGAAAACAAACAGTGTGTGACATCCTCTTAAGGGACAACATTTAGGCAATTCATAATCTCATCTTAGCCGGCTAAAATCTATGTGTTACGTTATAAATGATTATTAGTTTAAGTGAAATTCAATGTGGGTACCGGCTGGAATCATCGACGGTTGCCACTTTCGCACACACATACACATGTCAATAACTCGATAACAATAAAAATTCACTATACAAATTTTATGACAACTTATTTGTAAATTTGACAAAATTAAAGTTAGTTAACGTTGTCCGATCTTAATTCTGAAAAAATATTTAAAAGTAGCAGAAAAATGTAAATCGTACAAAACTCCAGTTTTAATTTTAATTTTAAATTTAATATTATGTTTTGAAAAATTCATATTTTTAAGTTTTTATTACCACTTCATTAGAATATAAGATTTATTGTTACAAAGTACCATATGATCTATAGACAATTTTTTATCGAGTTCAGAATTTTTTTCAAAATCAAAATCGGACATCTTAAACTAACTTTAATTTTGTCAAAACTTAACGTCTTTTGAGCTCAAATTGACAGCAGTAGCGAGGCTCCTTAATACACCTCTCGTAATACTTCAAATAATACTAAATGCAGTATAAATAAGCCAAATGAAAAATACAATAATAAACGCGCTCATGTTAAATTATCGAAATGCACAAGCAGATTAGACAAATGATTATAAAAGTTATCCGTAATTATCTGTCTATATTAGGAATTCAGAATATTCAAATTATCTATAGTTTTTCTTTCGAGTAATCGAGATTTTGCAAGGGAATAGCATTTATTTTGACTTATTGAGGTTCGACTGTATATTACAGAATAGAACAGAGATTTAAATAAATAAATACGTAAGAAACACTTATGTATAAGTTTCTATAATTTAATAATGCTTACTAACATACATAGGCATATACTAACATTAATTTATAAAAACATACCATATCATGTAGAAGCATTTTGAAATTAAATATATATATCATAGATATGCTAAGTACTAAGGCACCTATAAATTAAATAAATAAGCATAAATAATAATGGTTACTTTTTTTAAAGCGATGTAATTGATGACAATTTCGGATTCCGCTGCTTTCTTTTTCATCTCATACCAACTAAATAATGATTTAAAGCAGTTATCGCAAACCATTTTGGGTTTTACATCATTTGCTTCAACCTAAGAAAAATTTTAAATATCAATTTTATTTCATTGTTCTAATATTTTTTTTTATTATTTATCATATCAGCTATATACGTACTTTAATTCCTAATAATTCTTCCAATTGTTTCTTCAATATAAAATCTCCGTTGACAGCCGTAAAAATGTGAACGAATCTCATACTTCGGTCGGACTCGGGTTCCAACAGGCAAACTCTGCACAAATCGAAGTTTTCACTATGTAGGTGCATTTGACTCATGATTAATGGTTCTTCAAACAATCATGGACCAGAGAAACCAAAAAGTGCAAACGTCGGCACTCGGAGACTAGACGCGGCGAACTTCAGCGGTTAATGCAGTTAGCTAAATTTATTATTTACGATGAACTAGTAACAGACGGTTATAGGACGCACTTCATTCACTTTTAATTCAAGACAAATTTCAACTTGATCCGAACAGTAAATGAAACAACTAAGAGAGAGTAGAGACGCCACTATAATGAGCCGAGGTGCGTGCCTACAACAGTAAACAGTGAACAGACGCGCAAATTGGCGGGCAGTGAACAATGTAATCAAGCGTCACTAGTCAGTATAAACGAAGAGCCAATGAAAAACGTCAAACGGCTAAGAGACGCACATCGTTATAATGGTTTTTGCAAATCATGGTTTGTGCGTGTAGAAAACGACATAACCTAAAACTATTTTTCAAAGAGTTTACAATTATCTCCAAGAAGTTGTCACCCAAACTCGATGAATAACTTCGTATCGGTTATTAATCAAATCTCCTTATCAGGGGAAGAACTGGATCAAACCCACTATCATTATTTAATTATTATTTCTTCCACACACCACAGTTGCTTATAATATATACATATACCTTGACTTTTTCCGTGTTCGCGTATTCGGTATCTACCGTTACGAGATACAAAATACGAATATCAAAAAAAAAAAAAAAAAAAGGAATTGAGAGACGGTTACATTATTTGATTTGATTTGATTTTAAATTTCAATATTTCTGGAATATTATCATTTTCTGGAGCACAAATCAATTAACACGTGAAACTTTCAATATTATTACAGGTTTATACTAGATTTTTATATTTAGCTGGTCTTTCTTGAATTCTTAAGAGTATTTTTAATTGTGTAGCTAAAATTAATTTATTGAATTTACAGATTTGTACCAGATTCAATATTGCAATTTATTATAACGTCAACTGAAGGATCAAGACAAATATAGGATTTTGTCAATAACCAACGAATAACGACGTATACGTCGTAATCTATTTGAATCATTCACAATGGCTGACGACACTACCGACCTTCCGCCCAATGTACTCAATATACTCAAGACAGCGTCAGAAGAAATACTGAATACACAGGACGGATACTGTTTTACGGTGGATAACACACCCAATGAAGACTTTAACGATACGTTTTCTTATAATACAGATGAGCTGGCTGAGTTTATTAACTTTGATATGATTGGAGAGGAAGGTGACAATCTTGAGTCTTTTAACCACCTCATTACCAATACAAACTATGAAGATGTTACTGGCGATCGCAAGGTGTTAAAAATATTACTGGAACAAGGTTAGTATAGATTTTTAAATTTTTATTATTGATTAAAAATAAACAATATACAAATCATCTTAAACACTTTAGCTCTTAGGTTTCTATACTTGAAATTTAATAAATGAGGAATTAACTACTAGTATCTAATAAGAATCTATTATTTTACTATTAATAACAACTTACAAGAGTCTTAAGTGCAGTGCTATATATTATGTTTAAAATTTTATTTTTTAAGTTGGAATTTAACAATTTTTTGAATATTTATGTTTTTTTAACAACTTCTACATTATGTTGGTACTTAGTATTTTTATCTTAAATAATTTAGTTATAAATACATAGATTAAATACCTAAAGTTGTAATATTTTACATAATTATAATTTACTTTAAAACGATAATATCAATAAAAGCATATGACATTTTCTAAATAATATTCTTACCTTTAAATTTGATGATAAATTAATTTACTCTAATATTAAAGCTAATATCACAAAATTAATTCTGCTGAACAAAAATTTTCTATATTGTATGTATGTAAGACAGAGACAAAACATGCAGGTATAACATTCTCTTAATATTAAACATTTACAACACAAATATGGAATGTTGGTTGCATGTTTGGAAGATAAAGCATGTGGGTTTTAATGTCTTCTCAAGACTCATTACCTTCACAAGTGCTTCTGAATCATTTTCTTCCACAATACCATTTTTTTTTAAATTAGTGACGACAATATATAAGACCTTAATTTTTTAACACTATAATAGTTAATGTTTTAAATCGGAACATAAGTGAATTTTCAAATAGTTATTTAATATTCTTAATTAGTTAAATAGTATAAATTATAATAATTATTTGTCTATGTTGCAGGAGTCGGTCGAGTTGTACCAGAAAACTATGTAGTTTTTGTACATTACATTGCTTATTTATCAAACATTCAAGAACCATTTGATGTAACCTATGTTCAAGGAAGACGACCTAAACGTTTTACATTGGGTAATGGTGAACTCATACCAGGATTAGAAATAGGTATTAAAACAATGACTATGGGTGAACTCTCAAGGTTTATAATAAAGCCAGAATTGGCTTACAGAGAATTAGGATGCCCACCTCGCATACCACCAAACGCAACTATTCTATTTGATATCCATCTTGTTTCCTATTTATCACCTGAAAATGTCTTAACTTTTGATAGGGATAACCGTGATCCTAACTTATTTAATAAAAATCTTGTACAAGTTAAAAAATTGCATCTTGAAGCTAATGAACAATTTAAACTTAGAAATATAGATAAAGCTATATTTAAATATAACCGGGCACTGGAACTACTGCATATGGCTGGATGCAAAAATGACAATGAAGAAATAGAAATGATGAAATATTTGAATAAGCTTTATACAAATTTAAGTTTGTGCTATTTAAAGCAATGTGCTTTTCATAAAGTTTGTCGTATGGGTATAGAGGCAATGAAATATTCAGAAAGATTTTCCAAGCACTCTGTAAAATTATTTTTCAACTGGGGAAAAGCATTACGCTTACTTAAAGATTTTACAGAAGCAAATAAAAAGATTCAAATTGCATTGAAACTTGAACCTCAAAATGAAACAATACATATTGAAATTCATAAATTAAAAAAAGATAAAGAATTTCATCGTAACATAGAAATAATGACATTTAAAGATGACGATAATGTTAATGACAATGAAAGGTTGGCTCCTAAATTTTGGGAAGTATTTGATACACATTTAATCGAGTTTTATAATAATGATGAAGATGTATTAACAGTTACATTGAACAAAAACCCAGATGATATTAAGGTAATCAAAAATAAGGCAAGTGCTTATGATCTCCAAGTTCACATTATTACAAAAGCTGGTGTTCCAACAAATTGTATTGCAATTCAAAAATAACTAAATGTTAAGGTTAAATTTAATTTCTAGATTTACAATTGTTCAAGTTTCATATTATTTATATTTAAAATGTTGAATTTGTACAATAATTATTAATTAATTAATTTTATTATAAATATGAAATGACTATCTAATATATGATCTAAACTTACTAATAATGGAAACTCATACACCTTTGTTTTAGTTATGTATTGTGTTCTTGTGTATACAAAGTTGTTAAACTGTTATTATTTATGAAATTTATATTGTCAAGCTCAACAATATGCTTATTTAGGTGAAAGATCGCAACTTATAACTAAAAAATATTTTTTTAATTTTTATTATAAAAATTCTTTCATATTTTAAAAGACTACTCATTGACAATGATGAATTATAACACAATAAATTGAATATTAAACTCCCCATTTACAATACATCCATATACCATTTCTGACTAATCGTCTCCAAAATGTTCACTGATTTTCATCTATAAAGTGTTCAAGGAGCAAAATATTTATATAATATTCCATGCTCACATTAAACCCCTTAATCCATGACTCATTAATTATCAATTAATGTAATTCCTAGTAATTATAAGATGCCAGAAGCAAAAATAGAGAAAACATTTGTCATTTTAACTATTAGGTAAATACACAGATTTATTTATTTGTTATATATAAATTTGTGAGTAAATAATTAAAAAAAAACCAACAAACGATAAAGGCTATTGTGTGGCTTTTTTTCAAACAACCTCTGTAATTATATTCACTTTTTAGCTATTTTTAGGGTTAACAATTATATGCTCTAAAAACCTATAAAATATGTATGCAGTTATGCCCTAAAAATTACTAAAATATGCCCTAAGAAAAAGTGTTAGAATTTTTCACTTTCATCATTTTAAAATTATTTATTTATTTATTATGTACCACACGAATATGAACCAGGACTGACTAGTACAGTAGGTACAATACAATATAATATTACGTATTTATGTGATATTGTTATGCAATACAAATTGGACATTTCCAGTTATTAATTACGATTAGTTATCTTACCATTTTTACCTATTTTTATTAATAAGTTCAATTAGTCATAATAACTTTTATGAGTGAAATAATAATAAGTAGTTCTCGATTCGTCGAGTCATTAAAATAATATATATGCTCTTAAAAAGTACAAAATCCTAAAATATGTCTTAACATTTTATAATATATGAATTTATTGTAATTTTAAAAATAACTAATAAATTATTGTGAACCTAACATATTTTGTATGTAAGATAAAGACAACACATACAAGTTGGTGTTCCATACAATAATTACTGTTACCATTCATTATTTTGTTACAATTTTTAGCCTAATGATGTTAAGAATATAAATAATTGTTTTTTTAATTATGACATAAGGTGAATTAAATAGTACTTAATTAATAGGTATATAATATTTTAGTATTTAGTAATACTAAATTTACTTTCTATACTTATCAGTTGTACCCATATTACATACGTTTTATAATATTTTTATATTACCTTTAATAGTATTACATTTTAATAATATGATTAAACTGAGTGTGTTCAACACAATAATATGATATGTGTATACAATTTTACACAATAGATGAATTGCTTGTTCTCAACATATTTTTTTTTTATAAATAAATATTTAGTTATATTATGTAATATTAAAACATAAATCATTATGTGTATGTTTAAAGCTTTACTAGATACTTAAAAAAGGAAACTAGTTTGCTGTTATCAATAAATATTTAATAATGTGTAATTATATAAGTACTTTACTAAAAAAATTAAACTTTATGTAATATACAATATTAAATACTAATTATTAGTATTTAAAAATTAGAATGAAAAAGGTTTATGTTTGTAATGAAAAATAAATTGAAAAAATAAATGCAAGCATTATTGTAGGAACATACAAAATAAAAGTGTCAGTCATTGTTGGTCATGATGGCTTCAGATACCCGAACCCAGTCAAGTGCTGACAGCAGCGGGTCTTCATGCGTCGGAATTCGGTCCCAATTCCAGTACATCAGTTGTTCAGTTATTTCCCCTGTAACAGCAGCAGTTGTAGAATCATCGACTGTATTACGACTGCCATCATCCTTCTCGCCGACGCACAATACACCGACATAGCCATCGGGCATACTGAGTTTAACGCCCGTTAATGGCTTACCACGCAATGACGCGTGCCACAAAGCGGCTTCATCATCCATTGTGGCTTTGGTGTACGGACTAAAGTATCGATCAACCGGAGCTGTCGTCGTCTGGCGGTCATTATCTGGTTCGCGCGTGTGAATCTTGCACGGCAACAGGTGTACTGCCTGTTGATCGGTCACCACGGCATTGACGTCGTTGTCTTCTGCTACCCGCTCTGGTCGATTTATGATCAGACGCATCGCGTATAAGGGCTTGGAACAGAAACGAAGAAAAAATAGTAAACACTAAAATATAGTCGGTTACGGTTGTTAGTCGTTACCGAATACTTTATATTTTAAACTGAATCATAAATTATTCGTTAATCATCGATTGAGTTTAGAATGTTTACGTGATTATGACGGCAGCGGGATGTGATAACGGGATCCGGTGAACTGTGGAGGTACTAACAATCGCTACCTCCACGGTCGGCGCGTGTCGCTTCGCCAGCACTTTGATTTGTATAGGACATAGGCAGCTGTTGAAGACGGAGAATCACGAATTACGGCTGGCTCACATATTCAGCTGGAGGCCGGTGAGCTGCAGTCAATATAGTAGTCACGTACTCACAACTCACATCACTAAGTTAGGTTCAGTCTAGGCGTCTGCTAGCTGCAGCTGCGGTTAGTAATTTTATTAACTTGTTAATAAGTCAATGGTAACTACCGTTCCGGTACCACGACGGTCCACAGCCTCGAGTATCGCTATCACGTGAGTACCAACTAGTATAGATAGTATAAACGTCGCGTCGTCTAAATGATAACGCGCATGCATTGAGAGCGCGGCGACCGACTTTTAAACTTTTTGAAAGTAAAAGTTCCGTCGCCGCGCCGTCCGCTATTATTTCATCGTTTTTCAACAACAAAATAATGTTTTTGGTATTTTTCACCACTTTGTTGCACGAGACGTGACGACGAACACTTTATTATCGTTGTCGATGAGCCCACAGTAGTTATTAACAACACGTACATAGGCATGTGTCTCATTACAACGATTAATGTATGTTGGTCGTTTTTCTTTGTAGCCATCAAACGAATGAATGCCACAGCCACTGCAGTAACGACCAGCTATATTATTAAGAAAACGAATGCGATAGAATGGCATACTATTACTATTACCAAAGTAAGATACATCCGACTTCATACCTAACAACTAACATCATTATTATCATTGACAAATAAATTTTGATAGATGTACGAGTATTATAATTATTCAAATAAAATTTTGTAATTAGTGTATTTATAGTATTAAATTTTGGAGAAAATGCATTTTATTTGATGAATTTAAAATTTATCTAATATATTATAAAATGACATAGTTTACCCATACTATAGATATAATTTACATTAGGTATATTTTATTGTTATGATGATCAATAAGTATTGAAAATAGATTTTTAACAACTGTACCTACATAGTACCCAGGTTACACAGCAATACAAATTAATAATATTTAAATTAATTAACAATAATTATAGTTTAAATAATAACATTTAAAAAATTTAAAAATTGTAAATATTTGAGTTTATTCTTAAAAGCTTCTTATACCATATATTATATGATAAATCTAAGTGACTATAATTTCTTATACTTAATAAAAGAACAAAATAAAAATATTGTATTCGTTTTAGAAATAAAGTCTTAAAATACCTTTAAATAAAGACAGGTATTATACATGTACTAATTTCTAATACATAAAAATTTTAAATGTAGCATCTCATATGTAATAATTTCTATGTATTTTCCGGTTACAGCACCACCCGACCCATTATCACCTGTACCAACCACAGAAGAAATATCACCACCACAGCCTCCTTTATTAATGCTATCATCTCCACAGCAACAACAGCAGTTAAATATACCACTTCTCAGACCAGTTATTCCATCGGTTACAACATCAATGTCAATGATGACAACGACTACTACTAGTTCTACAGAGCATAATGAACAGCAGCAGCTACCCACTCCAAATACATTCATTAGGCATTGTGATGATATGGGTTTATTTCACGATTTACAAAACATTGTAGTAATGTCTTCGTTAACTGGACCAACAGGTGATACAACTATTAGTACAGCCTCTACATCTAATGCTGCTACGGTAATCACCACGGCAACATCAACTGGACAACCTACTTCTTCAAATTTATTTGACTCATCGTCGACAGCAATTGTGACAACCATGATGATGGCTAATCCATTTGACGAAACATTTAAACAAGCTGTATTGCAACAACAACAAAATGAAGCTAATCCATCAGAAAATCTTTTCAATCACAATGATAACAATGATGGTGATTTAAACACCCCATTCATAGCGACAACTACTGTTGTTAACACATCCAATAACAATACTAGTAAGTGTTAAATTTTGGTATAATTCCAACCCAAATAATAAATTATATAACATTTTTCTTTAAAGGTTATTGAAATAACTTTAAAAAATATCTAGGTTTTTTTTACAATTTATATATTTTGTGTTTAAATAAGAACTATCTTTCTACTTTAATAGGTAGGTACTTAGCGTGTTCTCGTAAGTTGTAAGAAAAAATTATGAATTATTTCAATGCACATTCTCACATAAATAGAAAAAACCCATTACCATTTTTACATTATAAATTGGCTTGTTTACGTTTTAAATAATATTATTTCAGCTGTAAAAACTTCCACAACGATAGATATGATTTCTACAACAACTGCATCAGTTGAATCTAATAAGATGAATACAACTACTGTACCTCAATCTCAAGTAGAACCTCAACAAAATGTTTATATCACGTCAACAGCAGAAGTAAATTGACTTTATAGCCATGTACAAATTTTAAATATATAATTGGTTTTATTTTTTTTTAATAGGTGCCAACTAGAAGTGTCTTAGTTATGATGGTGGAGCATCCACAGCAACAATTACGCAACTCAACTCTCCCTATACAACCTGAACATCACCCACACCAACAATTAATCGATCAGCATAAATTCATTGTTCCAACAACTACAACCACAACTAGTGTTAATGACTCAACAACAATAACACACCATGATCAAGATTTTTATGATGAAGAAATTGATGTTGATAATGGCCGTGTAATCATTAATGTCAATAATGATTCAAATACAATTAAACAGGTTGGCATTTAACAATCTTTAATTTCTTCTTAACTACTATTACTATTATATAAACTAAATTTTTCTAAATATTTTTCTGTAATAATGATATCACCTTTAAACATTTTTATGTTTATGATCAATTAAAGACTCTTAAACAGAATCTATTAGTAAAGCAACTGCTACAGAGGCACCAGAAGCCTCCATTCATTACTGAAAGCCGTGACAAACTCGGTCAACTATTGCAACAGCAGAATAAAGACATTGATATTGTCACAAATATCGATAGAATAGAACATGAAAACTATAATAGTAATGGCCAGGAAGATGAAGACTGCAATAGTCGAAAGCAGCAGTTAAAACAGAAACGAAAACAAGAAATGTTAGAAAGAAACAGGTACTTGTAATACTTCTCCTACTACATAACACTCACAATGATATAATTTTTGTTTTATCATCAAATGCCAGATTTTCATGCACTTATAAGACAATTATTTGTTTATGT
The DNA here is from genome assembly GCF_003676215.2 of Rhopalosiphum maidis. Classification (NCBI taxonomy): domain Eukaryota; kingdom Metazoa; phylum Arthropoda; class Insecta; order Hemiptera; family Aphididae; genus Rhopalosiphum; species Rhopalosiphum maidis. The sequence goes on from NC_040879.1 coordinate 10,812,586, forward strand.
AAATACAGGGTGATTCATTTTTTCTTATTATTATTTCGTCAAGTATTGACTTTTTTACTTTTTTTTTTTCAAAATATTTTGTTTCATGCTTTTTTCAAATTGTATGTGCACTATATACTTACAGTACACTCCTTATAGTGAAACTACTATCAACTTTTGATTTTTAAATAGCAAGTTATATTTTATTTAAAATGAACTAAATTAATAAGGCTTCTTTTTCTGAATTTTATCGTTCAAATTATTATTTTTAATTAATTTTTTAGCTAAATAACTTTTCAAAGTTTGGCAGTTTTCGGCTTTATAATACTTCTTGTTTCTGAAGACCAGTAGTCATAGTCACATAGGTAACAAATAATAATAAGAGTTACATATTTTCATATGTGATGAACTCATTATCGACTGATGCAGTGATGAATCTTGTACCTGTAGTTACCAACACCTTACAGCCAAACATATAGAACAAACATTTTTTAAATAATGAGTGTTTAATAAAAAAAAATCACCCTGTATATACTTTTAGAAGTCAAAATAAGCAATGAGGTTGGGAAACATTGATATAGGCTTTCATACATAATATACAAAATTCAGTCTTAAATTATGATTATGTATAGCTATTATATTATACTATATATAACCTATGATACTAAAAAAATACCTATTAAAGTAATAACTTTATTTATTATTGAAGTGTACAGTAATGTCAATAAAATATTAGTATTGTTGGCTGTATAGACTATAAAATTAGTAATTGATAACAATAAATAATTTGATACAGGTCAGCCGCGAAACGGTGTAGAATAAAGCGAAAACAAAGATGGGAGCTAATTTCTGAAGAAAATCGGAAACTGAAAATCGAAAATAGTCGTTTGCGTGAAGCTCTTTCAAAACTTGTAAGCCACAGATGCAGTAACTTACAACAACATCAAATAGAACAGCCAGAGATAATACAAGGAATATTCAAACACAATGATGATGTTTAAAATTATGATATATTGTTGCATTAATATTGAGGATTAAAGTTGTATGAGTTACATATTTTTCATTATGCTCCCAGATAGATATTTAATTTACAAAAAATTTGTACAAAGTAAAAAATAATCCTTTTTAATAAAATAAAACATTTTGGTCATATTTTATTAAGTCTTGGTATACCCTAGTTTATTTTTTTTTAATAAAAATATTATATGTAATATACAATAGATAATATAATTAATAGGTAATGAGTTAACTTTAATTATAAAGTGTAATTTTATTTGTATAGTTTCTGAGCCCTAATTTTAACTATTAAACAAGCTGATGTTTACTCTTATTTGCATTAATATATTTTCTAACTATATATAAACTTGTAATAAATTGCAAGGCTGCATACTGATAAATATTCATGGTAATCAATTAACATTATTATAACTATAACAGTTTCATGTTTTGTTGTTGTATACCAATATTATTATATTTCTAAAATGTAAATATATTTTGTTTTGTTTTTGTTTAAAAAAAAAAATATATTTTTCATCAAGAATTTAGTTAGTTAAAATTTTTATTACTTTTATCTTACTGTTATGCTCAAATGTTAATTTTATTAAACTGTATTGATTGCATGATGATAATGTTAGATGTTAATTTATAATAACTCATTATAACTTTTCTTCAACAATTAAATTGTAATTTGGTTCGTTTTATTTAAAATAGTTGATATTAATAATTCTTGTATTTTGTTATGATTATTTATAAATGATATTTATACAAATAAAAATATAAATAAGTAACTGAATAGTGAATACTAATATTAAGCAATAACTTTAAATACAAAAAATTTAGAATTCTTCAAATATAACTTTAAAAACAATATATATATTTAATTTAATTAATTGACATTTATAAAATGTAAATAACAATAAGAATAAAATAAATATTTAATTGAAATTTGAATGTAAATATAGGAACATAAAAATTTAATATCAATAAAAATATATACTATAAATAATAAATAGATACTTATTATAGTATACACTATTCTTTATATATATATTTTTTATTTTATATAATTTTATATATTAATTTTTATTAAACATTCATTTGAATAACTTCAGTGAAATTTAAAACTAATGTAATTAATATTATATTCAACTATAATGCTTAAATCAAATGCATTTTATTATGCTTTTATTGTCATACTTGAATTATACGACATGTCAACTATAAATTGTAAATAATTAATTTATTTTATGAACTGTTTCTTAGGCTATAATTTTTGTAATTAACATTTGATTTATGTTTATTATTACAGCTATTTATCCTATTGCATGTAACCAATTATAAATCCCTATAAATAGTATTTGGATTGAGTTACATTAATCAAGATTTTTATTTCATAAGTTCAGTTTTATTTTGTATGTACCTATATTAATTAATTTATATTTTATTAATCCACAATTGTTTTTAATTAAATATTTTATTTTTGTTAAGTTTGTATGTTAGTTATATATAAGCATTATATATGTTCTTTTTGTCAAAATATATACGTTTAAAAATAAAACGTGTTCAGCACTGAAATAGGTTTTTAGTTTTGTTTATATTTTAATTGTTAGATATTTATTGTAATATTTATTATGATTGCTAAAGATTTTTTAATTTATTAATCGGGTAGTTTTCAATTATAATTGTAACATGAATTTCAATTGACACATTTATTTATTAATGCTAGCTAATGTATGCAGTAATAATTAATTAAAAAATTGAGTACATTAGATAAATAAGTGTCAGCATTACTACAAATATTAGATACCATAATGTAATAATTATTCAGTGATTTTAAATAGACATAATATATGAATATAGAATTTATTTTTCATTTTAAATAGTCAAATTTTTATACATTAGATTTAATCAGATCAATATCCATTTAAAGTAACTTATGGTTGGCTTCGATTTTTTTTTTTTTATGGATACACTTTATTTTTCTACACATTTTGATATCACGATAACTAATTTTTGATAGTTATATTTAATATGATAAATTAATTACATATTTTGTATGTTATTAAAGTAAAACACTAAAATTACGACAAAAAACTCTTACCAGGTCAGATATTCATAGAATATAAAGAGATTCTATGCAGATATCGGCTTGTAAACTTTCTTGATTTTCAATTTTTAAAAATTTATTAATTGTATGTATAATGTATTTTATTTTCATTTTCATTTAGTGAGATAGGTCTCTGAAACCAGAGAGCGGATTTTGTTGTTTGTGGTCTTGTTAGATTCACATTGGCTAGGAGAAATGCAGTGAAGATATTCAGAACTTTATCTTTTATAGTTAATTCACTACAGAACTTAAAAAAAAAATTAAAACATGTTTTTCAGCTTTATAGCTTTGTAGTAAGTTAACGATTGAAGATATAGTTCTGAAAATCTTTACAGTTCTTCTCCTAGCCAATGTGAATTTAACAAGATCCCAAATAACCAAATCGGTTCTCCAGTTTTGGTAATCTACCGCGCTAAATGAAAATCTAGCAAAAAATAACTATTTTTTTAACTGTGAAAAACTAAACAGTTTTTTTGGAAATGATTAATCTCATATATTGTATCTACTTGATAATCCCTTTTTAATGAGCTATTGACCAACTTTTTAGCTATAATAGTTTTGGAGAAAAGTTAAAAGTTAGAAATTTTGGGATTGTTAAAGCCGACATTTTTGTGGATTCAAATTGTTATACCGCTTGGGTGTGATATCGGATCTCTCTCATTAATATTTTATATTAAAGCTAGCTTAATCATCCACCTACCTATACAACTGATAGCAGATGGTCATTTGAGTAATTAATAATTATTAGCATAAATTCTTCATTTGCGATTTATTTTTAATAAAATTATATTCTGATAAAATATGAATTAGAAGTGTGCATTAAAAAATTGTTTTCTTCAAAAGAGGTTACATTAAACCTCATATCTCAAAATTTCTTAAAATAAAAATAAGTCAAATTTTTATAACAAAAAGAAGTCAAATCAACAATACATTTCATTAACATGTAATATTTAATCCAATCACAAGTTTCACAGATTTTTACTTTTGAAAAAATTTGATAAAAATGAATTAAATGGGATTGCCACAATACCAACCTAATATGTTAAATGCGTATGTAATTTAAATGTACATCATAATTGAAAGAATTCAATGAATCCCTGATGATTGGATATTTGGTTAGTATTATTATTCTAGTTAATTTAGTATATTTATTACTATTTTACAAATAGTTATGAAAACATATATTTAATTTTAAAAAATGGTTTGGATGTTGCAGTTGTATATTACTAATTAACTACATTTATTTAATAACAGCAGATAAAATATGCAATATTTTTAAATTAGATGTTAGGCACTACTAGTTGAATTACCCAGGTAGGCTTGTCCGTGATCAGTTTTGCCCAGCTTTATGTTAATTATGATTTTAAATAAAAAATAAATATAATAATACATAACTTTTAATTAGTTAGGTGTTAATTTCAAAATACTTTAAAATGTAAAAGTAGGTAATTGTGGTCACATAATTTAATGTGACCAATTATTTGAGTGACCTTAATAATTTCACCTATGTTACATTGATACAAAATATATTTTCTTAGAGTTATAAATCAGACAGTTTAATTTATTATTGATAGTATACTAGTCAACATTTTATTATTATAATAATATTACTGGGTCATAAAAATAAAACGACTAAGTAAATATAATATGAGATTTTAATATTATTTATAACCCTTATTTATTTTTTATCATCATATAAGTCATTAAGAGTTATTAAATTAACATTAGTTGTTTTACAAATGATATAAATCATTTATTTATTGCTTATTGAATAAAAAAATATGATTCTATAATTATTTTATAAACATATTATATCATAAATTTGATAATTAAAAATAATATATTAATGCATTACTCATTAATTTGATCATTATCTCTAATCCTTCAAAACAATGAAGGAAATGCCATTTTATATAATAAGCATATTTATACCACACTATGCACCGTCCAAGGTCTGAAAGTTAGTGCATCATTTACTAGTGAAATAATGTAATTTGGTTGTGTTTGAAGTCTTGATTTATTGTATTATGTTTTATTACTTAATAAAAGGAAAGTCAATCAACAAAGTACTGCCAAAATCTAACTTTCACTTCTAGGATAGACAATAAATAAACGTTCTAAAGCATCAACATTAGCAAAGTTATACTAATGAAAAGGATTTATTTTTATAATTGTATTAAGAGGAAGATCTTTTTTTAAATATTCATTGTTTTCTTTTTAATCTTTAGTCACTATTTTTATGATACACATATAAATAAGTATACTATAGTAATATAATAGTAGTATGTCATATATTTATACTTATGTTTAATAGCTTCAGCCTTTTTTTAGCTAGGTACCTATAACCAATCTTATCATAAACAAATATTATTATTTTTTTTTATATACCTACTATATTATCTTTCATAAAATAATTTTTTTATTATTAATTTACTAGGTATCTGTTTTACATAAACATTAAGCAACATAAATTAAATTAATGAAATGTAAGCACAATGATATGAATGACACAAAGACAATCCATCAATAAAACTTTAGAATTTGAAATTAAAATTTAATTTTTAAATGTAAAGTTTATAATAAATGGCCGGAACCGTGGCTGATCTAAAGATCACAGATCACAGACTAAAGTCTTTTCTATGTTGAATAACTGATAAGCATCTAGTAGTATGTTATTCTGTGGTAGTGTATTTTTGTTTGGTTGATTAGAGAGTATTGTTGCATTAATCTCTTCTCTATAATTGCATTCAAAATATGTAGTCTTTCTACTTTAAGACAATTAGACAATATTCCCAGTAAAACATTTATGCTAGCATAAATTGTTAGTAGTGTTAGTACTATTCTCAAACTTAGTAGTATATAAACCTCAGAAGCGAATACCTATCCCCTAAATACCTAAGTACCTATGCAGTTTTTCACTACTATCATATTCTTATCACTATGAATCTTATAAGATCACGGTCTTATATGACCGTGTATAAGATTAACATAATCATAATACTCCACCTTAATATTACTTATTATATATTATACATAATATATAAAGTTTTATTATTCTAAGCATATTATATAGCTATTAACCCACATATATTGGTTCATCACGTCTATGAGTAATATGATTTATTGGTTTTATCACTTTGAATTTTAATTATTTACTTATTGCATATCACATATTTTTAAAACATGTATACGTATTTAAAAATACATAGAAAAGTAAAGGGTAAACAGTTTAGGACGTTTAGGTAATCACTCTGCTGTATATGATAAGTTATAGGATCAAATTTAAAAGACCCTAAATCAGTAAGACTAAATTCAAAAGAAGTTTGCGTATCGCAAGGTTAGTTTAGTTTTATTATCGCGTGGTGTGGACTATGGAGAGTTGCAATTCACGATTATTATTAGCATACATACGGACTGGAGAAGATAAAAACACATAATATAAAAGAGTGATGCAGTACTAATTTTGTAAATCGCTGAATATTTAACAAAAATATGTAATATAAGTAAATTATGTTAAAATATGTAATATCAACTATAGCTTAAAATAATCAGATAGTCCTGTGACATATTTCTATAAAGGAATCAATCAAATATTATCATTCGTAACAAATATGTAAATACATACAAATCCGCAGCCTAATAATAAAAATATACCTAGTACCTAAAAATTTTAAGTCTCCGCGGTTATTGTTGAACCACATTTAAATATTAAATGATCAAACCGTTATTCTTAATTTAAATATCAAATTTAGTTAAAATTTGAATTTCAAATATCAATAAAAAAAAGGTGGGCAAGTGGGTATCGCTCTGCTGTATAATAGAGATCCAAAGTTGGTCACTTTAATGGATGTGTTAAATTTGAATGCAATGACAGCTATCATTGTATATGAAAAACGATTCTGAACAGAGCTGATTTGTCAGTTAATGATAATTAGTAGGATATATTATATTATTACCTATATTTAAATTGTAATACATCGTTATTTTACGCGTTTTCGTAAAAAACTAAATTTCATACGCTTATAAACTATTTTCTATATTGACGCTGGAATATTTTTTTACAGTTACTTGAAGGAAAATTTATGGATAACCTAGTATTGGGTTTTTTAACTTTAGGTATAAATCACAAAAATATTATGAATTTTCAACTACAAAATTCTTTACTTAAATAACTTTAAATGCTTATAAACAAAAATTATGACTAACGATTTTTGATTTTTTTTTGCTACGATAAATACAATTTATAATAAACCTTGTATTAAATTTTAAAGATTTTTTAGATAGCCATTTCAAAAACTTAGAAAAATCGAAAATTTCAATTGTCTGTAAGTATTTTAAAAACGGTCAAAATATTTTGATTGAATTTAATCGTCAATAGATAACGCTAATATAAACATTTGTTGAAAATTTCAAGTATTTACAATGAGTCGTTTTTTAATTACAGCAAAATCAAAAAATCGATTTTGTCGAAAAGTGGTCATGCCTTATTTTTTCAGTGTTTTTCTTGACGCTTTTAAAAACTTTTGGAAATTTTTTACTTTGGACCCCCTCCCCTCAAAGTACCAACTAAATGAGTTTTCCTGTTCAAAGAGGGACTGAAGTCAAAAATCAAAGTATTATTACTACTCCAAAATGTATTGAGAGACACAAAAAAAAAAAAACACACACACATCATTGTAAAATCAATACATCCATCACTCCGTTCAGAATCTAAAATCATATTAATACATTTTTAAAATTTTTGCTAAGAAATATGTTATTTGCTAAGAACATTAAAATTTAGGTTAGTCATATAGGTGAAGTGGGAAAAAAATTTAATTACATAGGTAATTATGAATTTTATTTTACTACATTTTTTTCTTTAAATTTAATCTATTTAATATATTTATTACACACGATAATTGCGAAAAATGTGAAATGTAATAAAACTTGTTGTACATATATAAATTATAAAGCATGAATCGAAACCAGAAATAATCCAAAAAAAATATGTAATTTTTGAAAACAAATTTAGTTCTAAATTTTAACCAAAAATATTTATTTTTTACAATTTTTATAACGAAATTTAAGTCTATCAACCGAATTTTTTATAATATATTTAGATTTTAGATACGCTTGAATCATTCCAGACGATTTTGAGTCTAATAAGCGACTGAAAAGTGAACCTTATATCCGCGAGTCTTATAAACGGCGCCAACTGTTTAATTTTAAGTATTTTAATACATTTTTTATTCAACACTTAAAAAAAATAACTTACATTTAAAATAATATAATTTATAAAGTAATTATTTTAAAAGGTAGGAAAGATTAAACAATCTGTAATATTTTCAAGTATTAACATTTAATAGATTTTTAAATGTAATTTTTTATTATCTGTATAGTATATAAAATCTAAGACACTAAGTAGCAGGTTGTCTTCTTATATTACACATTTACAACATGTAGATTAAATTGCGTTAGGTAAACAGTCAATATTTAGATACATTTACTAAATAATAAGTATTAAGTAATAACACTAATAACAATATAGATAACCAGTTAAGTAGAACTAGTAGAAAGTACCTACGACCTTCCTACTATATTATTGTCAAAATATTAATGTATTAATGTTCGATAGTAAAAACGCCTTTTTTAGTAATCTTATAGGCAACTAAATTTACACAATGTTGTTTTGCTGCCGCCGAAACGTTATCAATGCTTTTCTTTTGTATAATAAATAACGATAATTAAGTAACTAACTAGTCACTAAACTATAGTATTAATATTTTATACTAATAAAGTAATTTGAATATTCCGAAACAATAGTGACCAGCCTTTCTACTTTGTGACTTTTGTTTTTGTGCTTTATGTCACTTTTTGGTTTCTAGTTAATGTACGTCCTTTGTCAGCAGTCAGTGGTGAGGATCATTTTGCTTCCTGTTTTTGTTGCGTGAGTATGATAAGTCACTGTAAGTCGTACCGTAATTTATTTTTATTTTATGATAAATATATGTGTGTATTGTTCAATAGCGAGTGTATTATTAACGACGATATTAATTAAAAGAAATATTAGCAAACTGGTGGTGACGTTGAAACACAACGATCAGATCCGATGACAATGAGCGAGTCAAATGAATGTAACAATACATCAACGCCAAAACAGCCATATAGGCCAGTAATCATTGTACATGGTTTGATGACTGGTGATGTTAGCACAATGCAACATCTTGCTGCTCGTATATCTGAAGTAAGAAATTTTGATATATTTCCTAATTTGATTATGCTGTATATTATTTAGCTATATGATAATTAACTAGTAATAGTAGTAATGGTTACTTTTTATGAATGTAGACAATAAATATTCAGTACTTAGTAGTTAATAGCTCATAATTATAAATATTGTAAGCAAGTAAATTATCTTCTTTTACAATTATTTTAAACACTATAAATTGATCTGTAGTTACTTGTTTCATTAATGTGTTTAATTATTACTGAAATAGCTACATTAAAAATATATTTAAAGTGCTTATTTTTCAAATACCTAGCCCTACAATGCATGATTTTTTTTTCTTAAGCTATAGAATACGTAAAAATAATTTAAAAATGTATATTAAATTTTAAAAGTTGAAGAATTTGATTTTTGCTGTAGAGCAAGATTATGCATTTTGTAACTACGAAAAACAGAATAAATTAATATGTTTTCAATTTTGTAAAATTTTACTATATTTATAACAGATATACCTAAAATTAGTCAAATTTACTTACATTTTAATTGTACATAAATAAATCTTACGATATTAAACAACTTAATCACATAATCCAACTTTACATTTTTTTTAAATGTTGTCATATTATAATTTATAAATACTTAAAATTATTCAAATTATATACATTTGAATTAGTACATAATTAAAAATCTCAACATTATTAGGTAGTATGATACTTTTTGAAGCAAGTTACATATGAAAGCACACATATAAAAAAAGAAATTCAATAAAATTAAAATTTTGCAATCAGTATTTACAAATAAAATATTATATTAAATTTAGGTATTCGAACTTGTGATATAACGTTTCAATTATTAACATTCAGAGACATTTATTCCTCACACCCTTAAATAATAATTATGTGCAACAATTTTAGTTATGTCATGTTTGTATTTTTTTAACATGTCTTTGTTTAAAAATTATTTCCTTACCAAGAAGAGTTATACATTACTTTTATTCAAATAATTTAATTTAATGGTAGTTACATACTGTCAAGTTATTATAATAATCATGTTGAAAATCTGCTAATCACTATAACTTAATATAATTTTATATCTATATGTTTAACAGTTACATACAGGCACCAAAACATATGTCATAGACAGATTCTGTGGTTTAGCTAGCTTGGAACCATTATGGCGACAGACAAAGAAATTAGCTGATGACTTATTAAAAATATGTTCGTTGCATCCAGAAGGTGTTCATGTTATAGGTAAATATATTTATATAAGTAGGTTAGTAGATATACATTATTTTATTTATTTTTTCATTTACATATTACAAATTTAGCTAAAATCTATGTTTACATTTTTTAGGATACTCACAAGGCGGTCTCATAGCAAGGGGTATGTTAGAAGAGTATGGTACTGAGCACAATGTTAGGACATTTGTATCGCTTAGTTCACCGCAAGGAGGACAATATGGTGGTATGTATTTTTTCTTATTAAGAGGATCACAGGATACATATTTTTTAAACAAATAAGCAGTGATAAATTACACATTTTTGCAATGTCCAATTTCAATTTTTTATGTATGTGTAAATTCTATGACAAAATATTTAGACTATTTAAGGAGTCAATTTTAAATTTCAAATTTTAAAAAACCATAAGATTAAGATGTTATTTTTAAATTTTTATGAAATAATTGTATTAAATTTGTATTTATTTTGGGCACATCAAATTTTTAATAGAAAATATGATTCATGAATTATTATAAATTTGTTTCAAAATTACAATCAAACTTTAGGAAGTATGTTTAATTTATTACTGCTTTTAGTAGTTGTTATAGTTATGCAAACAAAAATATATTAAATATATATATTTGGCATGTGCATGCAAGTATGATAGTTTTATTTTACCAGCTAAGTGATAAATGTTACATACATCAATATTTATTTACTACTCATACATTAATATGGTGCAAATGTAATGTCATATGAATAGCCTAAATATTATTATTGACAACATAGGATGAATACTGTTGTCAAACATTTGAAAGCACAGTAGCGCACTAGTTCATCAACTCAAGAAACATTTTGTACAAACATGTTTGACAACAATGTTCATCCTAGTGTGGATCTGGCTTTAGCTACACATTATTACAGGTTAAAATAGGTAAAAATATTTTTTTGTATTTTTGTTTATGTTTGTCTTATAAAAAAATGCAATGATTTAGCATATGCATATTACACCGATATCTATCTATAATACTATCAATATTGTAATGACATTTTACTATTTTTAAGCCTGCTTACCAAATAAATTAATTTTTAGCAATATAAAACTGTTTTTATGCTACCAGTATTATATAGGGTATATATTATGGTAGATAAACCGAGAGGTCTTAAGGTGTAATAAAAAAAAACTTTGTGAGATACGTAATTTCAAAAAAAAAAAAAAAACTATGTTTTAACCTGTGGGAGAGGGATGTTAAGTTCCTTGACTTACTTTGTTTCTACAATACATGATTCCCCATGGTGTAAATGCACGGCTCAATTACTATAAATTCATACTGGATTTATGTTTATTCAATTCGTGTATATGTCATAGTCAGCTTCTATTTTTCCAATAAAACGATATTATTAAAATACAGTGCATTCCGTTTAATGTGATCACTAGTTAATAGAATCAACCGTTTATTTGAATCAAATTTGAAAATCCCAAACCCGATCTTATGTTTCTAATGTTAAATTAACCTTTTATTAGAATCACCGAGTATCGGATAATTGAATCATTTTTAAAAACATTCTTATCGTTTTAATGGTATTTCAAACTTTCACTAAAAAAAAACAAGAATTGTTTTGAAAAAGTTAAAAGGAGCTATTCGAAAATTTGTCAAAAGCGATACTTTTCAGTTTTTCCAAAAGTTATAGGTACAATGTACATCATTATTATTTATTTAATTTTAAATAATTAAAAATCATGTATGTATTATATTAACAGAACATGGATTTTAATTTCAGGCTGATATTAAATTGAAATTAGTAGATTCTCAAGTACAATTAAAAATAGATAGTTTCTTTACTTTATTTTATTTTAATTTAATTTTAAACGTATATATAAATATAATCATAAAAAAAAAAAAATGTTTTATAGAATCAAAATGATCTAAACCAATGTGATCACGTTAAGCGGAACTCACTGTATTATTTTAATTTTTTTTTTAATGATAAGACAAAAAGAAGTAGTAGATTTCTGCAACAAACTAATTTTTTCTTAAATTTTCTCACATGAATCTATCCATAGATAACACGTTCTATGTATTATCTCAGTTTTCAATATCTTGTGACTTACATCGGTTCTCATATTGGTGGTTCACTTGTATTGAACTTAAGTTATTCTAAACATTTATGTTCAGAAATTAGAAATTTGTTACATAATGTAAAAAGTATGTTTTTTCTTATTTGTTTATACTAAAATTGCGATAAAAAGTGTTGGTCTACTCATATATAATATATTATATTGAAAAAAGCGGTGATATTTATTAATAATAATTTTTGTATTATAATTTTTTAGCTGAGTGTTTCACTAAAATGTTTCCTGCACTGACAGCCCGTACTGCATATGAGTTGTTCTACACACGGTTGGGTCAACGGGCTCTGTCTGTAGCTAATTATTGGTATGATCCCAGGCATAGGGACCTATACCTTAAATACAGTGCTTATCTTGCGGTAATTGATAATGTTAAACAACAAAATTCAAGTGATTTTAATTTACAACAACATAATGATAATGATTTGAAAACTATGATGATCAATACATCTACCACAGTAACTGGTAGCATTACAAATGTAGCAAAGATTGATGATGACTCACAAAAAATGGTTGAAGCGCGTATTGCTACTGCTATAGCAGCAGTCTCCGCCGCTACTGTCAAGATTGCTGAAAGCCATAACGACAATAATATTGATGCTAACAATGTTACAACAGAAGTTAATACAATTATGGCTGTAGTTTTGGCCCACGATAATGACTATGCAGAAAATAGTAGTAACTTTAACCCTAATACCAAGAAACTGGGTCTGACTCGACTGCAGAGACTGGTATTGATTGGTGGGCCTGACGATGGAGTTATTTCGCCGTGGCAATCCAGGTACTTATAATTTACATTATAATTATATAATAAATGTGTAATTGTTTCACATTTATTTACCAATAAAAGTTTTAACTTTTTACAGTCAATTTGCTGTATTGGATAGTTCTGGTAAACTGGTATCTATGCGGGAGCGGCAACAAGATGACATATACAGCGATAATGACCCAATTGGATTACATCAGCTAGACATGACGGATCGATTGGTGGAGTACACTGTGCCAGGAGTGAATCATCATGAGTGGCACCACAATGAAAAGGTACTCCGTGAGTGCATAATTGGATGGTTAGACTAAAAACAAATCTATAGTGATGCTATAGTGGGCTGTAATAGGAGTGGTATGTTGTACAAAAGAAGAAAGAGGACTTCCAAGACAATACACATCTATAAATATTATATCATTTATCAAATGCTATTGTGATAACATTGTTGAAATTATATATTTGTATTCACTATAACTATTAAATATTAAATAACTAATTATTTTGAATTTTAATATATTTTGAATTTGTCATTCTACATTCTAAGATCATACGTTATGAGAATAGTGGCTAAATTGTGTAGTGAAATAATCATAGTAAATATTATGGTGGATGAATCTAAGGGATTAGGACACTAGTCTAACTAGTTTGTTATCCCATTACATTCTATAATTATTCTATAGGAACCATTTGATTAACATATATTATATAAAGTATAATAATAATATTTTCAAGTGATATGATCATATACAATAGACCATTGAGTTCATATAGCGTATTATTGCTTAGATTCTTCAATTCACAAAATGATCGCGATAAAATATAATTATCACTAGGATGCGGATTTGTATGTATTTACATATTTGTCACAAATGATAATATTTGATTGATTCCTTTATAGAAATATGTCACAGGACTATCTGATTATTTTAAGCTATAGTTGATATTACATATTTTTACATAATTTACTTATATTACATATTTTTGTTAAATATTCAGCGATTTACAAAATTAGTACTGCATCACTCTTTTATATTATGTGTTTTTATCTTCTCCAGTCCGTATGTGTGCTAAAAATAATTGTGAGTAGCAACTCTCCATAGTCCACATCACGCGATCATAAACCTAAACTAACCTTGCGATACGCAAACTTCTTTTGAATTTAGTCTTACCGAATTAGGGGCTTTTAAATTTGCTCCTATAACTTTTTTTGACGTAAAAAACATATTGTATCCTAATTGACGTCGATTTACTTTGGACAACCTAAAAAAGTATATGATTGTCAATTGTTTTGTTGACGATGAAGAATGTCATAACTCCAATAAATAAATACTTAATTTGAATATATTCATAATTAATATTAATAAAATAATAATCTAATGTAGTGTTGTATAATTTATAATTACACACCTATACACTTGTTTTATAATTTTTTTTTTAGAATAAAAACATTTTTTTTTTTACTTATTTTGTATTTTTAAGTGTATATTTGGATAAAAATAAATACATATATATGTACATATTTTTGAATTTATAATACATATAAATCCGCATTTTAAAATTTAAAATTGGATTAGCATAAAATACTTCGAACTTTTTAGTACAAATTAGATCCAATTTTCTATGTATCGCTTGTCTACTCCAAAAGATAATATTATAATAATAAACATGAAAATATATATTATAACAAAACACATGCTCAGATTCTAAATTGTAAAATGTAGCTTGTAGCCCCTCATAACACCGACGGCACCAACTACAGTTATTCACATACAAATACAAATTATTTCTTACATTTAATATTTTAATATCTTTGTTGTGTCTATCTATAAAGCAAATAGATAAAGTACACAGCTAATAAATACCACAGAATATTATTATTATTATTATTATTCTGTGTAAATATTGCACGTATTATCTTACCTCTGTGGTCATAGACTCGACATAGATATCGTATAATATAATATTTGAATAATATGTTAATATGTGGTCAAATATTGCACTGTTTGGTGATATTATTCTCTCACCACATTTTCTACGGGAAATATAACGTAATAACATTATTATCGTTGGTGTTTTTACATATTCTATGATATCATACATCCCAAAAATACTGTTCATAATTTTTCAATAATATCTAGTGGAATCAATTTAAAAATTGTCAATTAAATAATGTTCACTTCATATAGTTAGTACTAACTTGATAAGGACTTAGCATAGTTTTGGGTAGGTGTAAGTCCCTCTTAGCCCCTCCCCTATTTGCACCAATGATACAAGTGTGAAGCGAGTATTGTGAAAAATAGAAAGATAAAATAAATAATCTAAATTAATTATTGATTCTTTACGAATTTTCAATATTATAGTACCTTTTTCTTGTCTTTGTCGAAGAAGTTTCAGTATCGTAGTTTCAAGAATTGATTAGGAAAAATAGCATATAATATTATAATAAGAAAAAAAATAGTTAAAAATCATCGAAATCGAATTGTATACTAATTGTGCTGTAATTTGTCTGTATAGTTATAACTTACTAATCACCTTCATTCATCTGTAAGAGCGTTAGGTTGGCCCACTGCCGTTACCTCAATACTTATTCAATATTCATTATCTTGTTAAAAGTTCGACCGACGAGGCGACGACCACAAGACTTATCTTTATTTTATATTAAGTAAACAGATTAAGGAAATAAAAAAAATAAATAAATAAAAGGACAGTAATTTAATGAGTATAAGAGTAAAGGCTACGCCCTTCCTTTATTTATAAAACAATAGTGATTCATTGTTCTTTTTTGTTGGCAAGATTGTTATAGCTACTTTATGTCTGTTAAGAAATGTGAGTGATTGATTGTTGTCGATTTGTCATATAGGCGTTATAGCTTTACGCCTCCGTATTATTTTTTTTTGTGGGAATTATGTATATATATATATATACAAGTATTCTAATGTTATGGCTAAATTTTATTGATATTATAAATTTATATTATAAAATATTCAAATATATATTGAACAATAAGACACATTGAACTCATGGGAGTCCATATTTTACTTAAGATTAATGGAAACGTATACCATTACAGTACAAAGTATTGACAATTGACAATACTGAATACTGGTGTACCCGGTGGCGCCCACGTAGAGTACAAATAAGTAGTGCAGTTGCACTAGTTTCACGCGGGTTAAAATTTTGGCTATGAATTTGCAATATTTTTGAATTTATGTAAGGAAAACATGAGAAATTGAAAAGCGTTAATGCGTTATGCATTATAGTTTATAAACTAGCATTAAGAAAAAACCTTATTTAAATTAAGTATCAAAAAAATTAATTTGGAGCCATACAATATTAATATATTATAACTCAGTGCAGTTCGTGAAAAACTTGTAGGCGCATGATAAAATAAATTGCCTTCTATCACAAATAATGAAATAATAACATAATTATTACAAATAAACCGAGGTTACGTTATGTTATTTGTTATGTTAATGCCTACACACACGTACTCCAGATCACTACTATTTTGTTAAAATGCGTTTTTAAACACTGTATACTAAAGTCTAATTCAAAAATTCTCGCATATTTTTACTTAAAAAAGTTATACCAAAGAAACTATAAAATAGTATTTTTTTTAAAAAATACGTGATATCCAGAATAAAAACATTAAAAACTATTTTTTGATTTTTTTTAAATTGTATGTTTTTTTATAATGGACGGAAATATGCAAGAGGATTTTAATTAGTGTACTTGCTGTTTAAAAACTCAAAAAATTGATTAAAAAATATTTTTAAAGTTTTTTTTATTTTATCAATATTTTATAAATATTTGTCAATTCCGTCCGTTTTAGAAGAGTTATCATCTTCATCACTTAACAATAAATTGTTTTCTTGTACCACTTTTGGGTCATACTGGTATACAGCTTACTAACAAGTTTAAAATACACCGGCAGTGGTTCACTAATTAGTATACGACACCTTTTAAGAAACATAAATTTTACTAAATATCCACCATAAAACCGTTTTTTGCGGTAATATTGGGAAAGCGAAGCCTTAGTGTGACGCCACTTCCCGCAACATTATTTGTGTGTGCTCCTGTTTCTGGGTTTTTGAATTCAATAGAATGATTCACCGTCAGGTGAACAAATTCTTCATTTTCCAAACATTGATAACTCTAATACAACAAATAAACACAATATCACAACTCGATAATCACAGTATCGCTAGGCAGTGTATGCGCGTGTATCGGCACTCGTCGCTACGCTCCTCGGCACCGTCGCTCCGCTTTGCAAATCGAAAATATCCCTCGACTTGTTATGCAAAACCACCTCATGTAGGTCACAGGGTAAAACAAGATAAAATAACATAATTAATAAGAGGCGATAATCCAATACGAATACGTAGGAAACCAAAGTATACAGCGCGCGACGTTTCGCGCATGCATGCGCAAATACGTAAGATCGTAAACTTTGGAAAGATATAACTTCCAAAATAATGATTTGCGAGTATTTTAGAATTAGACTTTTGTACTCAGTGCTTTAAAATACACATTTTGGGAAAAAAAAAATTGAAAAAATCGCATGGGAACTAAACTGCATTTATACCTATCAATTTTTTTTGTGTTGGTTTAAATGAAGCAATAAACATTATGGGTTGGATACAGTGGATACTTTTTTCATAACTGAAAAAGTCCACAACGCTAGAGAAATTTATAATATAACAACTTGTTTCAAATGTTAGCCGTTTGCATGGATCGATCGCTGTAGCTTAAAATTGTTGTATAGTTATTTAACGGAAGTAAGAACGAATAGTTTAAAACGTGAACAACTAAACAAACGGCTTCAGTAGTGTGAGCAGTGTCCAGTGTCAATTCCATTCGTGTTATTGACATTTTGTTGTTTGACGCGCGCTGCTTGACGTCGTGAATTCGTGACTCGCGATGGAGACATTGAACTCTACATTAAAATAATATGATAACTTAACTCCAATTTGGAGTCTCCAAATGTTATCATGTATAAATATATCATACGATTGAATCACTTGAAACAGTTGAATCAATCACGAATGGAGGTAGTTATAATCACGGCTGACATAGTGCTTGGCACAGCCGCGGCGACAATAGAGAGCTGTTCCACGGCGGCGTAGAATATTAATACGAGTATTCTACCGTGCGCATGACCAATAAAATATGTATTTACACGACAGTGCGTTATCGCAGTGATTCAGTGATAACTTAATCGGCTTAATCGATGTGGTAAGGGTAACGGCGGCCACCGAACGAATAATTGCAAGTGCTTCCGTGCCCCTTGGTGTTGTTAATCCGTCGTCATCGCAAACGATTCTTTCTAGTTGTCTACAATTCTACAACAATCATCGCGACGTCCGTACGATTGACCGACACTTGTTTCGCGTCCCTCGCAACTCGGTCACCGTTAACCATTATCGTGTTTTAGCGAGACCATTGTGATCGTTTCGTTCGGCATTCGTTGTGACGGTCGCTTTCTATCGTATCCGACACGATCGGTAATCCAGAAGTGAGACGGGCGCGACGTATTGTCATTTCTGTTTACTGGTAAGTAATAAGTAGGCGTGAGTACAAGATGGCAACTACACGTGAATATGACGGTCTCGTTGCCGTTGTCGTCGCGATCTACATCGATATTGTTGAAGTAGGGCGGCGGCGGCAGCGAGATCATTTCAGGTCGTGAGTGGTATCAAGTGTTTTTTGTCTCCTTGCCGATAAAGTTGTATTAATAATTATGAATATATCATTTTTTTAAATACTGTTTCAGTACGGCGGCAATTATAAACTTTGAGGGATCGTAATTGCCGATGCATGTAGCGTAAACCTTTTACTGCTGCTATTGATTTCGATGAATTTTCACTGTCAACATAGGTGCTAATACCTAAGTTATTACTACTGCTGAGAGTATAACCCAGTTGCAGTGGTAAAACCACGCATGGAAGGTTTGACACTGTATGGTTTATTCACAAAGAACACTTACAGTAAACAAAACAATATTTTTTGTAAATCAACGCGTTACTAAATTAAAATGGAAGGTGTACCACGATTATATATGATTGGCTTACCAGCCAAACAATGTGTTTATAACCAGAAACCTGATTTTTCATCAGCTTTAAATCATGTAAATATTAAATTATATACCTAATGCTAATAAGAAAAAGTTCGTATTTGTTAAAATACAATAAATTATGCTTTTAGATAAATGTAAAAAAAAATTGTCTGATATTTATGTAAAGTAATAGTATCATGAATTAATAATATATCAAATAGTGTACTTATGTATATTATTCAAAATAAAAATATGATCATATTATTCAATTTGTATAAATAAATAAGTTGTGGTTATTATATCACTAATTATTAAAGTTAACTTATTAATAATTATTTTTTAGATAGGATAAGTTCATAAAAATTACTAATTGAGTCGAGTTATCAATATTTTTTAAAATTTATTCGGGTAGGTAAGAAATTCAGTTATGGTAAAATAGTTTAATAATAACATAAAATTATTATTAATTTAACATAAATAAGTAAAGTTAGTTAATATAAATTAATTAGTATGTAAATTAAAAACTAAAATTCATAAATGCATTAATTCATTTGATATGATCTGATTTTTTTTTTATCTGTTTTCAAAATTAAAGTCTGTTTTACTAAAATCCAATAATCTTATCAGGTGATAGGTTTAAATGCTTCATTAAGATGATATTGTTACATTCTTTATATTTTATCTCTACTCCATACGCAACATAGCAATTTTTTGTTTAGATGAACTATGTAGTGCTGTTGGATTTAATATTATGAATTGAACTATTGTAAAACTTAAAATGTACATTATGTTTGTTTGATCATGGAAATTTTACAATATTTCAAATTTTCTGCAATATATAGAGCATTTTATAATAGTAATATTTTATATATTATCATAATTTACCTAAAAAATTGAAATATTTTAAAACAATCAACATACAGATATAGATAATATAAAATGTTCTTAACTTTTTATTAAGGGTGTTCACTCTAATATTAAATCTAACGTACTAACTATGCAAGTAGTGGTTCTGCTAAATAAAAATTTTCCATGTTGCACATTAAGTAATTTATTGGTTGGGGTAAAAAAAAAACTAGGACTTTTAACTAAAATATATTTATTACGCTGAATTATCTATTGTGTGTTCGTATAATTTATAAATTATATTTTCACAGGAAATACAGAAATCATATAACAGAGATCCCAGTTTGTATTCTGCTGACATTGATACATTACTTGGACTCAGACAATCTGCTATGAATGTCGTGATGTCATCAGCTTGCAGTGTAGAAGAGTGCACAGCATTAAAACGTTACTATGCAAACCTTGTTCGATTAACAGATAAGTTTCCTAAACTGTTGCAGCAACAAGGTACAGGACTAAAAGAATCTTGTGATGATGTTGAAGTTGGAACGGCTAGAGAATCAATACCATTGATATTTAAATGGCAAGTATTAACAGTTAAAATTCAATGTATTTTATAGTTAATGTTATATATAGACAATCACTATTGTAATCTTAAGTTCAAGTACTTATTTTGCTTATAAGATATAACTTTATCTTAATGTCATAATACTTAATAAAGTTTAATTAATGTATAGGAAACGAGCTCTTGGTGGAAAAACAAACCTACAGCATCAAATGAAAAATAATGTGGACTCTACATCTTTAGTTGATAATGGCAATATTGGATATGAGATGAGGTGTGTGTTGTATAATGTGGGTGCGGCTCATAGCCGGCTAGCTGCAGCACAGGATAGGTCACCACCATTAGTATCGTCCAGTATGCCAACAACAGTTGATGGAGAAATTCCATCAAATAATGCTCTTAAGATAGCTTGCACACACTTGCAGTATGCTGCATGGGCTTTTCAGGTATTTTTATAAGCAATTATCATATTATACTATTGTACTCAATAGATTTAAGTAACCTGTACAAATTATATGTGTTTAGTGCTAATATATTATATTGTATTATACGTTTTATTTCTAGCAATTGCTTGGTGGAGATGGATCCAATAATGAACAAACTAAGTGGAACCATCGACAGCAGCCACAAGTTGCAAGCCGTGCAACTCTTGAATTTGCATACAATGTGACACTAGCACAAGCCCAAGAGTGCATTCTGGAGAAAAGCATGATGGATGGCCGAAAACCTCTTATAATAGGTACACACAAATTCTATACCTTATAAATAAATTCAATTGAAGCATGCCAACAGAACAATTTTTAAGAAGCTATGTATAGTAAATATGTTACTATATTGATTAGGCAGCATAGTGTATGTATAATTTAAATTAAATTTAAATTAATTTATGTATTATCTAAACTGTGGATATGTTATCACTTTCAAATATTAATAAAGTTACTAAATAATTTCACTAAAATATCCACAAGTAAATAAAATAACGAATTAATAACATTTTCTGTCGTATCAATTCATTGTGAAGAATAATTGTATATTAAAAAAAAAAGAATGAAATAAATTCAATTTTTATTTTAATACCTAAATATTATTTTTTTTTCCAAAATCAAAAATTGTTTTGAGTAATAAAAAAAAGGAAATTGTTATTTCAAATTAAATTTTAATAATTGTTAGTCTTATAACAAAAGTTGGTCAGTTAAAAATTTTCAAACTGATGTAACTTTCTATTGTCTATGCTCGAGTATACTATTAAATTATTATTATTAATTTTGTTTTAATATTATCAATGTAGCTAAAGTAGCAGCTATGATATGTGAGTATTTTGCTGGAGCGGTGGATGCAGTTCAAAGAGTGGAACGAGAGCCGTATTGTATAAGCACTAATAGGCTTGAGGTGAGTAAATTATGTAGTTCTACTCTCAGTAGTCATTCTCAACTACTCTATGTTAATAGAGTAGTGTTTCTCAACCAGTTTGTCGTAAAATAAGTTCAAATGTGTCGCAAAGTATATTAAATGATACAAAATGTACAAACATTTTTGACACAATTTACAAAAATTAATAGGTATTTATTATAATTACTATAATGATTAAAGATTAAATATAAATTATCTATTATCAAGATCTATCATTATTTTTATGTTAAATTTTTTTTTATTATTTTTAATTTTACATTATCAATTAAAATTAAATATTAAATATAAGTAATATAGCCCATTATTCCTATTTTTTTTATTGTGTTGCCAAGTATAAAATATTTTAATACATATTTTTCCATAATACAAAGGTTGAAAACACTACTATAGAGATTTGAATCAATACTAATCGGTTGAAAACTATTATTTAATGTTTTATAGAAGTGGAGACTATACTCTGAATTCAAATGCAGATATTATGGTGCGGTAACTGCCCTATTTCAAGGACAACATGTCCAGGATCAGCTGCAGCAAATGGGGACCCGTGTGTCATATTACCGACGAGCAGTAAATCTGCTCGGCCGAGCTGGTTTGATATCAGAAAGTGGTGGTAAAACAGCAGTATCGATGTCAAAAGATGAAGATTCAGCAGATGATGACTACTACTATTACTTACAATCAGAACATGGATGCTCAGGTGCTGGTCGATCTGCAGCTGCCAAAGTAAGAGGACTATAAGGAGTGATGACTAAAATGTTAACCTAGATTTATGAATTTAGAATTCTTCATATAAACTTGATTGTAATGAATACTAAAAATTAAATATCTTATTACTTTATGGTTATAGTGGTTATTTTGTGGTTAGATTAGTCCCTAAAGATCATTTACACCCTCTTGTCTTTTACTAGTCGATATTAATGTTTTTATTTTAGAATTCACATTTTAGTACAGACAGTACAGTAGATTTTTATTAGGTCAATCGTCGCTATCTCAAATTTTTTATTATCTAAAATTACATTGAAATCCCTTTGAATCTACCATTAAACTTAATAAAGTTTTGCCCTCAATAACTCAAACTAAATTAAGCAATATATTCAGTATAGTGATTGTGATTTCACGTGTTGGTAGTCAATAATTATAGACCTTTGTATACAATATAATAAAATGGAAAATCAGCGTAAATTAAATGTCTACAATTAATTTTTACATTCTTACAAAAACAAAAGTAATATTAAACAAACTGTAATGACAGATTTAAAAAAAAAATAAATTTATTCATTATTGTAGTTTATTGATGTATATTACATATAATACTTTAAGTATTTAAATTGTGCATTTTAACCATTCAAATTATTTACCAATATTTTGAAGGACTCTTATATAATTCGATATAAATATCTAATTTATAATAATTAATAGTGGTATTAATAGTATAAATGTCTTCTTATAAAGTCAATCAAAATAAACATAGTTTTATATAGCTTTATATTTATAGTTCATCAGACTTTGTGGACAGGTTTTTATATTGTTAAAACTATTATTATAATTATTACTGTTATGTATTAGTATGAAACATTAAAAATCTATACTTTGTTCAGCAAGAGAATCACACCATAATCAGATGAAAATCAGCTCTTTTTGCGCATTTCCACGTCACACCCTGCCATAGTAGAATTGATCTTGATAGTAGATTGTTAAGCGGAAATGCACAAAATTTTTACGGAATGTTCTTGCACTGGACAAAGTAATAGTTAATTGTTATTATTATTTTATTTTGTGAAGGAATTGGAGATGCGAAGAGATACTTTGTCATTTGCAATGGATGTGGCTGCAGCAAAGTGGCGAGCAGCTAAGTCAGAAAATGAACTTATCTATCATGAACCTGTGGTTCCTGTGCTGTCTGATGACGATGATAGTGATTGTTTAGGAAATACTTCATCTAAAACCACTATTAATCGTCGTCAGTTAGATAGGGTCAAGGGTGCATCTCTGGTCAAGCCTATAGCATTTGGTGTCGATGATCCTGAGCTATTAACTGTTGTTCTGGTCTCCAATAATAATGAGTCATCTAGTGTTACTACTACTACATTATTCAAAGATCTAGTGCCTACAGTTACCCGTCATCGAGCTGCAATGTACCGGTTGGTATAATATTGAGTTATTAAAATATACTAATTTTGATGCAATTCTCATAAATAATTTAATCATTCTATCCATAGAATATTAAGGGGTCTTGCTACTGTTGTCAATTTAAGCTTAAAAGACCTTAAGTTTTGACAAATTCGAAGTTAGTTTAAAATATCCGATTTTGATTCTGAATAAAAAATTGAACATTGTAGAAAATTGTCAATATAGACCGTACGGAATACTTTGTAAAAATTAAATCATATTAGTATATTATTAAATCATATTAAGTGTCAATAAAAACTTGAGAAAATTTGAATTATTTAAGTCATAATTAAAATTAAAATTGGAAAGTGTTTTGTACAATCCAAAGACATTTTTCTGCTGAATTAAAATAATTTTTTTTTTCAGAATTAAGATGAGACAACGTTAACTAATTTTAATTTTGTCATATCAATTAAAAAGTTGTCGTAAAATTTGTATAGTGAATTTTTATTGTTATCGAGTTAATGACATGTGCATGCCCATATGAGAGTGGCATCCACCTTTGGCACCAGCCAGTACCCACATTGAATTTCATTCACACTAATAATCATTTATGACTAACGCATAGTCTTAGGTGACTAAGACGACATTATGAATTGCCTGAATGTTGTCACTTAAATAATAATCGTAGCGAGGCTTTTTAAATGGACTGCAGTACTATATATTGAAATATAAAAATAAATATCTAAAGTTGGAGGAATATAGTATAAAGGTTATGTTATATTAATTAATATTATAGTCGATTCTTTAGAACTTGTTTAGAAATATAACTAGGTATCTTTTAAATGCAATTATTAAAGGATTAAATAAGCTTAGGACTTACAAACTATTAATCAAATTGTAAAATTAATCATTCATTACCTATATATTAAATAATTTAAAACAATCATAGTCTAAAATAAGAAAATAGTATATTGTGTATTAATACATGCTTCATGCTTTAAAAGGTGTTTTTTAGAATGTTGCTCATTTCAAACAAATTAGTTGATAAATATATGTTGGAAAGAGCATATATATTCTTATAAAATTAAAAATTGTTATTTATAAAATCACAAAAACTATAAAGGAACTGTGACAAAAGTTGTAAAATGTTCCTGAAGATGTTTGTAATAAAAAAAAAACCTAAAAACATCAAATTTGTGCAATAAATGGTTATTGTATATAATATGTAAAGAACATCATATAACACCTTTAATTTGCCAAAATCGTTCACTGCAAATAATGGAAAAGAGATTTTTTTAATTAATAATTTAATATATAATAACATATTTATGAAAGATTCTTTTGTTATTTGATAATTCCACCAATAAAAGTATTGGACAATTTTTTCAAACTTAAGATCAATAAAAAAATACTATTTCAATTTATTGAAATATTTTAATACAGGATCAAACACACCATGCACATGAATTTTTATTGTATTTTAAGTTAATTTACTTATCCACTTGAGTATACTCATTTATATTTATATTTATCAATTATTAAGTTAAATTGAAATATAAATGTTTTGTTTAATAATTAACACCTATAGAAAAAATAAATACACTTAAAAACACTTAAATAAATATTTTATATTGTGCATTATTCATAACTATTAGGTAAATTGATTTTTAATAATAATGATATAGTGTACGATGTTAATGTTATTTAGTGAGATATTTTTAATTTAAATAAGCATGTCATCATAATCTTGTACTAATAATCATATTTCTGTATCGTTTTTATACTGATTTTAACAGAACAGAGAAGTGCAACCTTGAAGCAGATATGCAATCATTGTGTCAAGAAGCAGATGACCGTTTAAATGAATTCTCAGACACATTACATCTAGAGTGTTTAGAAATGTATAAAGGCAAAAATAGTGAATTTAGCGATGGTAGTAATGAAAAGAATGATGTATCAGAACTCCCACAAGTAAGCACTCACTTTAATGCTGTTATTTATTCTTATTAATTATTTCTGTTACTAATTTTTGTTGATCTTGTGTTGTGTTATTTATAATTGTTGCGAATAAAAGCAATTGGTAAATTGTTGTGCTTCATATCAAGCCTTATTGCAACAACGACAAGAAAAAAATGGAACAACATCGAGTACAGTTGAAGAAGATCAATTGGACATTGACATGGCTCGACTATCAGCTGCGGTTCAAGCTGTAGATGGTATGCTGGACGAAATAGATAGATTTCTAAAGGTATTACATATTTGATAATTAATGATTATTAGTTTTTTCTACCCACTGGATAATTGTTGATAACATTTTAAATGTAGTTAAAATAATTATTATTGATTATAAAATAGCTTAACTCTCCTAAAATATATAAATTGTATATGCCCAAGTTACTTCTATATGTATTTATGTAAGTCAACAAAGTATCTTGGATCAAAAATATCTTTCTTTAAATTAAAATATAGTATTTAAATAATTGTTGTGCACATGCTTAACTTCGAACAATAAAATTATACAGATATTATAAGTTTATACAAAAGTAAAATTAAATTTCACAAAATTGTGAAGGCTAGTAGAACAATTTTATCTTATGTATGGTTTTTAATTTATTTTATGTTTGAACATTTTGTTACTACTAATATATATATTTATTAATGACATGTATATTGTATTATTTTTAAGTTATATATAACATTTTAATACTTTACAAAGAGCTATTTTTCTGTAGAGATATTTTTGCAAAAAAATAAAAATAATTAGAAGTTCCTTTGCGCTAGAATACAAAATAATATATACAAAATCTATTTTTTTTATTTAGTACAAATAAATAAATTAAGAAAGAAAGATAAAAAAGATAAGCTTATCCATATTTAATACATTTATATAATAAAAATTAAAATAGGCACCTAAATCATCATGTAATAATTAGTTGTATGTAATTTGATAACATTTGTTGACAAATGATTCTTCTTAAACAATATATTTGTGTGTTTTCACGTTTAGTAGGTTTTGTGTCTGACAGACACTGTTTGTTACTTTGTATAAACTCATATATTATATTTGATATGACAAATTTGTCTAGTTTTATATGCTCAATGTTATTTTATTATTATATTAGTATGTTTTAACTACTTCATTATTTTGATCTGATATTTGCGTTTGTTGACAATTTGTATGGCTTAAACATTATCAGACTGAAGAACTTGGTGACTCCGAATATCGACGTACGGTTGGTCGTCCATATGATTACTCTGCTGGTAGGATGCGTGAATTACGTCGAGAAGCTTCCCGGTATAGGGAAGCACATGTTGGCCGGGCACGAGACAGCTGGGTGACTCTTAGTCGAGCAGTTCGGGATCGTCGTCGCCGGGATCTAGAGCTGCTAGCATTACCACCGGCTGAACTAGCGGCACGCTTACCGCCAGCTCGTCCTGCGATATCTGCCATCGCGTCTGAAGTTGCTGCCTCTGGTTCTGTGGAATCGTCTTATGATGCTGGTAAGTATTATCATTCGTGGCCAACTTATGTTATATACTACATAACACGTATATATAATATTATACTAAATAAACTGCATATTTTTACCTATCTATTAGTAGAATCATCGGACCAAAATGAAGACTCTGAATCAGACGATGGTAGTGATAGTCGATTACGAATGTTGCAACGAGAATCAATAAAACGTTTGGATCGGCTTAATATGGTAGTTGGCAAAATGAAAGAAGTACGTGAGCAACGCCAGATGTTATTGGCCCGACTTCGAGACGAAATGAACCGAGAGGATAAGGAC
The DNA here is from genome assembly GCF_003676215.2 of Rhopalosiphum maidis. Taxonomy (NCBI): domain Eukaryota; kingdom Metazoa; phylum Arthropoda; class Insecta; order Hemiptera; family Aphididae; genus Rhopalosiphum; species Rhopalosiphum maidis. The sequence goes on from NC_040879.1 coordinate 10,840,775, forward strand.
GCCGCAGCTGCAGGGCTGGAAGAAGCAGAAATGCTAGGAGAATTGCGAGGTTCTGATGTTGATGTTACTGCGGCGGTGAAAAAAAGATTGGATGATCGCTACGGAAATTTGGTGAGTACTAACATGTATTATTATAACTATAAACAAAAGTATAGTTACTAAACAATTATATATAATAGTCATCTATGGATCATTTCAATTTTTATCTGAGAGATTTGTTTTATAAAACACAATTTTTAAAGCAAATAAAATAATTGTAATTATTAAAAATTTATTTTTTAAATTTTATAATTATTTGGAAAAATTAAACTAAATTTATCTGATATCCCACAGTAATTAAATTACTATGCATAGAATATATAGTTAAATTTAGTAAATGCTTATTTACATATTATATTATATAAATAAATAAATAATATTTGATATTTCCGAATTTTTTGTTATATGTATATAAATAAACAATTTTTTATGTATTAAATCTATGGATAAATAATACTATTATAAGTAGTTACATATCATGGAAAAAAGTTTAACTTGTGAAGTTAGAAGTTAAAAAAAAAGTAACTTATTAATACCCAATCTTGTATTTAAGTATAATAATTTTTTATTACATATATTTTGGTTAAATGTAAATCACTCTCTATTCTTTTAATTGCAATTTATAGTATTAAGTTGAGTTCATACATTGTTGTTTTTAATTAAACCTTTAAAATCTTCTTAAAGATTAATTTAATAAATAAAAACTCGATGATTAATATGTATATTTTTTTAAAAAAAGGTAAGCATGATTGATCAGAACCTGTCAGCCCAATTAAACATTTTGGATGCTGTGAGGTCGGCATATGCACGAGCCGCACCTGAACGACGAGCATTTGCCAATGCCATGCAACGACGTCGGACTCTTGTATCGTCTTTATTAGATGCATATGAAAGTTTTGTGGTTTCCAATGGTGGGACACCACTAGAAACTTGTGGTGAAACTATGGCAGCATCACCGAACTGTGGACTACTTCCAGACACGGTTCTAGCTGAACGGTGTGCAAAGGGCTTAGATTTCTATCAACGATTGTTGACTAATGTATCAAAATTATTACAACGTGTAAAAGGTGTGTAATTCTTTAGGAATTAATCAGTTATATTCTATTTAACCATTACCACAATTGCGTTTTTACATATGATTTTGTCAATGTCTGTAATAAATTGTATATTTTGTTATAAACAGGCACGTGCCAAGTGCAAACTGAACAACGGGATCAGATAATAAAACAACATCAAAAGTGGGAAGCCACAACACAAGAGTTGGATGATGACTCAACTGCCACAATTGGTGGTCTTGATGATTTACTTGCTGCTGTCTCAGGTATTGATGACCAAGATCATCAACAGGATGACTTGGCTGCTTTGATTAAAAGTTTCAGCAGTAGTGGTGGACCTAATAAGCCAGTTGCACCTCTTGGAAGCAGTCATTGGGACGATCAGCATAACCATCTTCGCAGACTTTCACCTCTTGGATCTGAACAGCAACAACAGCAAAAACAATATTATCATCAGTACCGTCATAATCAAGTACAACTACCGCCGTCGTCTTCATTTAACCCCAATGATGGTAGCATTCAATACTATGCTAATAATCTACCTTCTACTAAAGGAACTTATAATCGTCATAACAGTCAGCAACAGCCAGCATCAGCAATATCAACACATTATTCGTATCCAACTGCTTACAATGTTGCTGCAGGTTCAACAGCACTAACAGCACCAGAAAATTCTTCTACTTCATCACTTCCATCTCCTTCGATATCGTCATCATCTATCCCATATAACTATTATAATTATCAATTACTCACAACTAAATCTGCACTACCATCATCATCATACAACAACATTATTACTACTGCAGCTACTAGTAGTGATATTGATTTACCCGCGATGCCTTTGATGAATGCTCTCCATTTGAATGAAAATAATGGCAGTAGCCAAAACGTAATTTCTTCGTATAGTCAAAGTAGTAGTAGTGATGTCTTTCCAAATGCAGCAGCAGCAGTTGCAGTTTTGCAACGGCCTCTACCATCACAATACAGTGGTATTGGTTATGGCGCTGCCAGTGGTTATGGTTATCACCATCCTCATACATTATTAGCATCACGACAGCAACAGTTTTATCCGCCTCAAAAGTACCAACAACAAAATTCAACAGCGGCCACCAATGCTAGTGCAACAAATGTTGGAATAGCAGGTGTATTTGTACAACAAAATCAACAGCAATTAATAGAGGGAAATAATGATTTATCTGCTGGTATACAGTCATCATTGCCGATAACTTCACCTCCAATTTCAACAGCTAGTGTTAACAGCGGTAGTCTATCAGCAGTAACACAATCGTCTTCCATTTCCACTAGTGGTGGTATATCAACTGTTGCCAATTTTTATCATCAATTGCCATCACAATTACTACAGCAACAACAACAGCAGCAGCAGCAACAACAACAACGACAGCAACAGCAACAACAACAACAACTTCAAATGTATCAACAGCAACTACAAGAACAGAAACCTCAGCAACAATTACCACAGCAGCCACATTTGTACCAACAGCAAATGCAGCCTCAATTATATCCACAGCAGCAGCATCCTCAACTGTACCAACAACAAACACAAACACCTCAGATGTATCAACAGTTACAACAACAACAACAGCCCCAGCAATTAACAACTTCAGTCGGTAATACTACTGCCAAATTTTACTATCCATCACCACTACAGCAACAGGCTTCCCAACTGTACCAACCACAACATCAGCAACAACTTCAAATACAACCACCATCCATTTTAACGACCTCTGCAGTAACTGGTAGTTTGCAGCAACAACCGTCATTTTCAAACAACACTACTAGTATAGGCAGTAGTTATTATCAACAACTCCAACATCATCCACCAACGACGGTGATACCAGCAACTACGTTTAATACGGTACCAACAACTCCTAATAATTATGTTTATCAGCAGCCGCCAATAGCGACAGTATCCTTCAACCAACATCCACAGCAGCCGCAGTATTATCAACAACAGTTTCCCATAGTTGGTGATGGCAGTGGTGTTGGTATGGGCGGCAACTTGGCCACTATGACATCAACTGTTACTCCAATCTTAAATTTGTTGGATGATGATCTGGTAATATCGGGCCCACCACCAATTCAACCAGAAAAAATTGGCGCCAGTAGTGGCAGTGATACTGTTACTACATCAGCCAATATCAGTAAAAAATGACTTAGCTGTTTGAAAAACCAATAGCTGTTTATAATTTATAACTTATTATTTGTGCCACATTTGTTTTTTTATATACGCCAGTGAGTGTATTTGTTTTATCAACATCAATTATTATGTTCAGGAATGTTAAAACGAATTATCACTGTGCATTGTGATTTTTATTATCTTAAATTTATATCTTATTCCACAATGATTATCTTTAATATTTTATTGCAAAACTATTATTTCATTTATTAACATATATATATATATATTAATATTAAAATATATTTTTTTATTTTTTGTTGCGTGTGCTGGTAACTGGATTGGTTGCAATTGTTATTATTTTATTATGTATAGTGGTTATTATTATTAATTATAAAACAATTTTATCTTTTACATACATGCTCATTGTTTTTTTCGCACATAATTAATTTATATTTAAATTTTCATTTATGTAATTATTATAAATTACAATATAACCAAGTATATTATATAATTAATAATTTTATTAATTTTACATGAAAGCTAATGTCATTAATTTTGATAATCTGTTATATATTTGGCATTAGCTTTTAAGAAAAAATTGCTTTTACAAATATAGTAGAACGGCATATAAATCCATTTGTTTCTAAATGTATGCTTAGAATTCCTTGAACCTAACTAATCTATAAAGTATTTTTATCAACAAAAACAATTTTGTTATTTTTATTACCCATTGTTTCGATAAATTTATATTGGAAATATAGTATATTCAAAATTGTACAATAAATAAAAAGGCAGTGGAAATAAAAATAAAAATCTTAGTTATTTAAGTAGTTAATCTTAAAAATCCTCTAGTAATACAGTAATACGGATGATGCTCAGTCTGAATTCATCCCAACTATCAAAACTCTATTGAATTTATATAGGCTTATCATTAATCAAACATTTTCCCTCCTATTTTTTTATAGAAAAAATGGGTATACAAATTCTACATTATAAATATCTTGTCCAAAATATCTTTGTCTTGATAAACTACCTAAAATTATACAGTACAAAATTTTTACCCATTCAAAATGTTAATTTTAATTTATTTACATATTAATATTGAGATAAATTATTTATATACATAATATACTATACATTTTTATACTAATGGTTAATAATAGTGTAAAAGAAAAATTACAAATTAAAATATTATAATATTCAAAAAAATTAAAATCCAAGGATTTTTCAATATTAAAATATTGAAAACAGATTATTTGAGTGATGTAAGCATATTGTTGTTTTATGATTTTTATTTTATGTATTTTTCAACAATACATCATTATTTAAACTATGCATTAAATTTTCAATTATCCATAGATTGCAGTGTTGTATGATATTAAATCTGGAAAAACAGGGCAATACAATCTCAATGCGATAAAATATTGTTAAAAATTTCAATCGCAAATAGTGTTTATAAAAAACAATTTACTAAATTTGTTAATATCAATTTTCTTTGAATACTATTTAATATTAAATAATAAAATTTTACAATAACATAACAAGCATTTTTGTTTTAATTTGTAATTTACGAATTAACCAAGAAATTTGCTTATTTTCAATTGTTGAGCTACTCTATTCCGCAGATAATCGAAAACGAGAGTTAAGCGTATTATGAAGTTTCAAATACTCTTTAATTCTACCATAATAATTTATATATTGACTTATTTTCTTTTGTTTGAGTACTTAATAAAACAAATAACAATTGAAAGTGTATACCTAAAAATCATAATACTGATAGGTGCCTAATTAATCATATTTATTATTATTTATGATTATTAACCAATAAAAATTAATTTTCTATATAAATATATACATTTATAGAACTGTTTTTTTAATTTACAAAATGTGTAATAGATACTTAAAATGACACTGTTTTTCATCATAAAGTTTATGACATAAACAATAATTATAATAAAACTATATTTGTTAAAAAAATTAAATGAATCATAATAAAAAATTATTTGAATATCTAATATCTAATATCTAATATCTACATACTCATACCACATACTCTAGATTGAATAAACATGAATTTGACATTATGACATTATATCTATTTAAAATAAACTATTAGAAAAAAAAACATAATTATGCTTCAAATTCTAAGACACATAAATATATAATTTTATGATTTATGTAGTTATTTTGGGTCTTATTATTCAAATAAGTTTTCTGATAATTATTAGTAATAAGTAATGTTATATGTTTTTTATTGTCAAGTATTATTAAATTTTATATTCAATTCAAATATATTTGATGATGTTATTTTTTGTTTTGTCTTAATGTTTCTTATTTTGTAGAGAAATCTTGTATTTTATAGATTACCTATAGTTATAGTTATGTAAATCATTTCAATTTATATTTTATAGTAATAATAGTTATGTGTTTTAAGTTCCCCCATATTGTTATATTAATTCCAAATATTTACAAATATTTTGGAAATTAATTATAACTATCTAGAATCTATTTTTCGTATTTCGTTATTTGAAATCTGACTTGAAAAAAATTATATAGGTATTGACGGTATTGTGTATATCGAAATCTGGATCTAGACTTTAAATTTATAAATGAATTGATAAATAATTGTATTTAAATGAAGTAAAATTGAATTAATTCCACATTACTATATAGTCTATACTCTTATCTCTATAATAAATTGAGATATTGGCTCAAGAATTAAATGTTCTGATTTTTGAGAATCCCCGAGAACTGGCATATTAATAAATGAAGTGTAACTGTAGGTACTAGGTTAAAATATATTTTAATAATAAAAAATAATTTATTAGCCATTAAGTAATAATAGTAAAATATTTAGTTTATAAGCCACATTTATGTAATATAAATTATATATTTCATAGATCACGTACATACATACAAATTAAACATTGAAGATTTAATGTTTAAGAATATATTTTCATTATATTTAATTAATAAAAAGATGGTTATTATATTTTGAAATACATGGGGGGGGGAGGGTAAATGAATATTAACATATTTTGATCACAATATTAACACATTTTGATAATTTAACTTCATTCAATTTTATACTTTACTATTACTATTGTTTAAAGTTTAAACCCGAGCTTTTTTGCGCTAGTAACAACAAACATGTCCACGAGATACGGTGTTTGTCGTCACCCAGCTGTTGTGCTAACGCTGGCATTGCGTCTGCGCAAAACTTTTATTGATTGGCGTCTCCGACCACCGATTCTCCGGCGAGAGGCGGCCGTTTCTGTTTTTACGCTACTGATCGTCCAGAACTCTTTAGCGTGACGCCGAGCCTATTTTTTATAACTCATCCACATGGTTTTGTATGCGACGTTTGTGTGCGGATCGTGCCTTTCTATTCAGCTCGTCATTATTCGCGTAAATGCGTAGGTACACTCCGGCTCCGCGTTGGTTGTTCAAGTGCACCACTTCATTCACTTGTCACACCTTTCGCGTGGCGCGTACCAACCGGGCTGGTACTCCACGTGTGTGGGTCTGGGGTGCCATCATGGTGCCATACACCACCTGTCGTACTATCCGTGTATTATATTAGTCCGTTATATACGTATATACGTGACGAAAGTGTCAAGTGGTATCGTTATTTTTATATAGTGCTGTGAATTTAATGCACTAAAAACTTTGAAAAATGCATTTAAAATGTTAAAAATTATAGTATAAAATGCACTTGGTTTTTAATTTAATTTTTGTATGTATATTGATATTACTATATTAAGTATATTAATATACTATATAATGCTTAAAGATGCATTTACTAATAATAAAAAAAAAAGGGCAAGTGGATATCGCTCTGCTGTATACTAGAGTTGGAGATGAGTAGGTCACTATAATGAATATGTTAAATTTGAATGCAATAACAGTTACTAGCTAGGTATCACAATCATTGTACACGAAAAACAATTCTGAACGGAGATGATTTGTCAGCCTAGGATAATTAGTAGGATATATTATATTATTACAATATTACCTATATATAAATTGTAATATATCGTTAAAATTGTTTCTATATTGACGATGGAATTTTTTTTTACAGTTATTTAAAGAAAATATTATGGTGAACCTCGGTTTGGGTTTTTTAACCTTAGATATAAACTACACAAATTTTACGAATTTTCAACTTCAAAATTCTTTTCAAGTTTTCGTGATTTTGATATTTTTCATAAACATTTGAACTTTAAATGCTTATAAACAAAAATTGTAACTAACGATTTTTCATTTTTTTTTTTTTTTTACTACAATAAGAACAACTTATAATAAACCTTGTAATAAATTTTAAAGATTTTTTGGAAAGCCAAATTTTTTTTTATTGGTATTTCAAAAAAAAAAAATTTAGGAAAATTGAAAATTTAATCGTAAATAAATAATGCTAATATAAACTTGGTGAAAGTATCAATTATTTACAATGATTCGTTTTTGAGTCACAGCAAAATCAAAAAATCGATTTTGTACCATGCATTTTAATCATACATAAAAATTCCCGTTTTCCGTTACTTTTTCATGGTTTTTCCTGACGTTTTTGATAACTATTGGAAATTTTTTACTTATGACCTCCAAGATGAATTTTCCTTTTCAAAGCGGTGCAAAAGTCAAAAATCAAAACATTATTTCTACTCCAAAACGTGATGACAGACACGAATAAAAACACACACACATCATTGTAAAATCAATGTATTCATTATTGTTCAGAATCTAAAAAAAAAAATAACCTAAAAAATTAATAACGTCGAAAAATGCTAAATAAAAGTCTTATGAATGGATTTTTTATTGTATAATACAAAACTACAATCCACAATCGCTCCCTCCCCCAAAAAATACACTTTCCAACAAATTCACAGTCATTATATATATATCTTTATTGTTATATCATATATTTGCATATCTTTTGTGTATTATTTAAAAATTATTATTCAACTATCCAAATTTCAAAAAGACATTTTTGGCAGTTACACATCGTATGTTATACTGTGATAGCTTAATTAATGGTATCTACTATAATAATTATATATTATATTATTATCCACTCCCATATATTTCGTGAGTCGTCCAGTAAACTTCCCAAGCAAGTGCTGGCGGCGTTATAATACGTATGTTTATTAGTATGGAACGGATTTAAATGCTCTAAAGACAAGAAAAATGCCTTAAAAAGAACAATTTAATGCACTCATAACGTTATGACAGACATTTTTTTTTAAATGTTATTAAAACTATTTTTAACCTTGAAAAATTGTTTATTCTTATTAATTAATCGTTTAATTTCATTTATGTTTATAAATTAAATACCCAAGTGACTACAATAATTTCATTAAACAAACCGTATTATAGGTGGCGACGGTATTATATTTATCTGATCAGTAAAAACATAACAAATAAAAAAAATAGAAGTACGACAAGGCAAAATAAAATTATAAAATATTTAATTTTATTCTTTTAGAACGAATTTTAACTAAACTTTTATAAAATTTTATCCATTCTTGATTTTTATATAAAATGACTTCAAAACTTAAAAAATACATTATAAATGTAAAAAAAAAAAAATGCAAATAATGCAAAATAAAAGTTACACTTTTTAATTTCTTGATGTACAAAATGAAATTTGTGCTTGAAAAGTAATGTTTTTGGATATTCAAAACAAATAACAAAATGCAATTTACATTTAAATCCGTTCCTTATTTATTAGGTAGTATTTTGGTAAATATAACTAAAATTTAATAATTACATACCTAATAGTGTTGAAGTAATAGTAATAATATATTAGTCTTGTCATACAAACTAAAATTAAATAATGATTACATATTAATTATTAGTAATACGTTATGAAGAAAAAGAGTTATTTTATTTTATTATCTTTTTATTAGTGTTATGTTATTATAGTGCCATGCTTATTTTAAATCTATGGAATCAATGTCAAGAAGCTTTTGGATATTTTCAAATATTAAGGGTCCATAGCAAAATTAAAATGAGAACATTTGTAAGTACTGTAATTGTATTAATTTGAGCCTGGTGCCCTGGTTTATCCAACGTATTATACAGCATTCAAATACGCTATCGACTATTGCAAACTTGACAAAGTGTCAATATATTATTAGGTATAGTATTATAGTAAATATTAATACATTATACAAAATTATTTTGTTATGAACGTTACAACAACGCATAAACGGGAAGTAGCGCGAAAAGCGCTAAAACCACTGTAGTAAGTACACTAGTACGGCATATTGATTTGAAAATAGATGATTTGGTGACTGTTGTTATCGTAAAACTGCAGTAAGTACCTACTCAATAGTCAGTTTTGATTTAAGAATACAGTAGAAGTCGCTTATTAGGAACGCGTATAATTGATACAATCACGTTATTGAAATAAAATGTCCCGAAATGAATGGACCGGCCGTATAATAGAATATTGAAAATAAATAAGAATATTGAAATATCATATCGGTTATTGGAAGCAATTAGACTTGAGGCAGTTGACATATACGTACACGGGTTATCCCGACGAGAACGAACGTACCTTAATCTTATATTTGATATCGTTACGTTTATTTTTACTGTACTTTATCGGAAGAACAGTACCTATATTAAAATGCTCTTTCATGTACATATCGTCTGTAGTTCAGCTTCGGTGTGCTTCGTTTTATTATTTTAAATAATATAGTTAAATAGTAAAATATATTCATATGTATATACTTTTTTAAATTATATTTTACATAGTTAATAATACATTGTATATTTTTTTAATTACATATGTATTAGTTTAATATATATTTTTAATTTTTTTTTCATAATAAAAATTAAACCAATCGCTCATTAGAAACAATAGGTTAATTGACACATTAGTCACCTTGGTACCAAGTGTTCCTTATAAGCGGCTTCTACTGTATTATAATAGAAACTTTTGTATACATGTATTGTGTATACAATATGTATAATATGTATACATGTATTATGTCACTGAAGTCCAAAATCAAAACCAAATAAATAACCAGTTATAAATAAAATATTGCACCGCGAAAGCCGTGATCACTATAATTTCATTAAAATAAAAATTGAAAATTGTCAATGGAAAAAAGATTTATGTTCATGGTAAATACAATAACGACCTTTCTTAGTAACTTGTATGAACAATATTTTATTGACAATTAATTATAAATAGAAAATTTGATAACTTTTTTGTGAACGGGGGGAGGATTTCCCTTATTGTCCCCCCTTGTATCCATCTTCAAGTCCAAACAAACCACACAAATTAAAAATAATTATTTAGGATCTTATATTTTGAATACAAGGAAAAAAATTGTGAAAAATACTATACAATGATTTTATAAAAAAATAAATCAATTCAAAATTTAAAAATGCGATAAATAAATTAATTCAAATTTTAAAAGAGAATTGATTGATACGTTATTAAAATTTCTTATTAAAAAATCTATATTTCACGAATTCAAGAAATATTTGAATTCCTAGTAATCAGTGTTAATTGTTGTAGCAATTAGTTAATTCGACGCCGGCGTTTTCGTGAGTATGATAAATTATTAATTAAGTGACGCGTAGTCCGTGTGTACCTTCTAACGATTACTCGCATCGGTCGCAAGTGATACAAAATATGCGCGCGCGTGCAATAACTCGATCAAATTAATATCGGAAATGGATTTATGAAAGTAAAAAATATTAGCTATAAATATTGTATTATGCTTAACAAACGAATCAGGTAATTTAAGTAGTTTGATTTTTAAATAAGCGAAAATATGTTTGAGTTTATAAACAAGGTCACATTGCATCAGCCCGAGTAGTTTTTCAACCAAAAAAAAGATATTTTTTACCATAATTGACGTCTGACATTTCGTGAATTTGGACATCTTGTTGTGTGAACTATCTGTGGCCGGAGTCGTTCGGCTGGGGTTGGCAACAATGCAGGTCGTTCCCTGCAAAGTTGTGCTTGCACAAGCCGAGGGGACGCGATCCTATACGAGTGGTCCCGAATCTACCCTTGTCAAAGCCATTACCACCACCACCCATATCATCACACACCTAGAAAATGTATTACTATACACTATACAGTATACAAGAATATTATGTAACACGATATACGATTTGCTCTCATCTCTCACCCCCATAAACCGTGCCCATCGTCCGCAGTGATCGAACAGTAATCGTCCTACCTACATCATCGATGCTACCGCACGAGTGCACATCTGCCACTACGAGGTAAGTGTCAATATAAATAGTACTGGAAATTTTTATATCAAAGAATAAATCACTAAGTATCTACACGCACCGACTTTTTGAATTTTTTTTTTTTTCATAAGTAAATTGTGATATAATAATGGTTCATCGACAATTATCGGATTTTAAAAAGCCTTTTGGAATGATTATGAGTCATAGAGCTGCTAAAGGTACCTATAACTCCATAATTGTTTGAAACTGTCTATGACAACCAACAAGACAAATTTAATGTATATTGTTATTGTTGTCATTGTTTAGTGCACAAAATATGGAACGTATATAATATATTTATTTATAAAATAGTAATCAATACTTAACAATAATAATATTAAAATAAAATTAGTTAAAAGTAGTCAGGAATTAAAGAATACCGAATAAGAAATATTTGCACGATTACCATTTTTTAAATCAACTAGTTGATTACACAAATTTGTTAAATAATTACCTAAACGTAAATTATATTTTCTACTGATATAATTTAAAAATTATAATCGTATAAAATGTTTCTTTTTCTATTCTTCTTCTCTTTTCTCGCATTCGATGTTTTGTTGCTTTTAAACTAGCCATTCCTCTATTAGGTATTTTACAGACATGACTTAAGGAAATTCCATTTTTTAATTCTGTAATTTAATGTAAATATTAATTTTTTGGTTACATATATATTAGGGTTATCATCAGTAATAATTTGGTATGAAAATTGAAAATTTGGACATGAATAATTATTGAATAATATATCAAAAATTATAAATAAATAACATTTTATTTATGTTTTTTAAATAAGCATTAAATCTGTATAAGCAGGGCCGTTCCTAAAAATTGCGGGGCCTATTTTTTTACAAATTAATAAACTATAATATATGGTTTTGATATAAAATTTAACTGTGTCTTCGTCACATTTCGTTACCTCACCATTGATTATACTATCAATTTTTTTCAATGTAGAATATCCACTATTTTTTGACATAACATTTGTAAGTTTAGATCAAGTGAAATCTATACCTGGCCAAATTTATCACTAGAAAATCTTATATTTTTTGTAATTTTTCGATAACTAATCGATATGTACATTATAATGGGTTATTTTCGATTATCGTAAATATGACTATTTTAATGAATAAAGATATAACTTTAATGATTATTATTATTATTAAAGAATATGCAGCATTTATGCAACCATTCAGAAAACCAGTGATATGAAAGTAATATGCATTTTTATTCAAATATACAAAAATATGTAGAAATAAAAATTAACCGTATAGAATCTATACATAACGAAACGTTAATGTTTGTCATCAAAAGTATTCTAAATGAATTATAAAAGAATATGCATTTGCATATTATATTACCGGGCTCTAATAGTAATCAATAATCATTACTAGTTAGTAGTTGATAAAAAATATAAGTAAAATTAATAATATATATTTATATAATTATTAACTATTAATAACGAATAATAGTTAGTTAATATTGTAAAAAAATAATTATTTAAATAAGTCTGTCAAATATTATAAAGTTACAATTGATTTGTAATATTAGCCCGCAGTAGATAATAGATAGTAGATACAAACAGTAGATAGTTTGTCTTGTGATAATATTTAATAAAACACAACTTTTTTTTCAAATTTTTAACTTTTTAATTTTTTAATTTCTTTTATATGAATTTTATGATTTTATTACTAATTTTTATGATATGTCGATTAACTTTGTATTAATAAAATATTAACTAAAATATATAAGATAATGTAATTTACATATCTTTTTACTCATTTTATGTTTTATTGTGGGTTTTATAATATACCTACATTTTTAAAAAAGACAAAGTAATTTCGTTATACTACATGCAGCCATAAAAATTATAAAAATATTTAATTCTTACTTTAATAAACAAAAATGGATATTTTGTAGCTACTTATAAATCTTTATTTTGTTGTTATATCTATATATTGTGCACAACTAATTTAATGAGCACAAGTTAATTTTGACAGGTACGCCGTTAAAACCGGTTGAGCATGTGCCGATAACTCGAAACAGAGTTCCGGAATACGGTAGTTTTGACTTTTGTGAATCGGTTGTTCGGTAACTTGCTGTGGTCACATAAAGCTGATCTAAGTTTGGGCCACCAAAAGTGGCGGATGTGATCTGATAGGCAGGAAATTCGATAGTCGTCAACACTGTGCTTGTGTTGGGATTAATTTTTATAATCTATTGCAAAAATAATAATCAAACATGTTTTAAAATTAATACTATAAATAAAATATTATCTTTTGAAAACTCACGTGATTACTATTGTAACATGCTACCCACAGATTACCGTCTGTATCGATAGTCATACCATCTGGATCACCGGTTATATTTTGGCATCTAAAATCAAAAATCACTCTTCCGTTGCCTGCAAAATAAAGATGCTCAATAAAATACTTATAATATTGTTTCATAAATTAATAAAATCTAATATTACAACGACTATAGGGGATATTTACAGATATTTCCCGAAGCAAGATCAAAATTATACGCCTCGACCGCATACTTGTAAGTGTCTATGTAGTAGAACAGTTTATTGTCCAAACTCCACGCCATACCGTTGGAGATACTAATGTTCGACAACCTTTTAGTGACGGTGCCGTCAAAATCCACAGAGTATAGTGAGCCTCTACACTTATGGTAATTACCTGAGTTGTCATTTATCTCAGGTCCCATAGATCCTTGAAAAAATTAACCGGCTTAAAACATCAATGCTCCACGGCCTAACCTTCACCTTTACAACAACCCTCTGAGTACTTACCTACCCACAGACGACCGGAGGCGTCAGCTTTTGCATCGTTTAAACGGTTACCCGGAGTTTTGTCAATTGTTTTTAAGTACCTGTACTCTGCCCTATTCGAACATCCGTCCCATCTTACTAAACCAATAGCAGGGCCTAAGCCAACCAAGAAAGTGTTACTTTGATTAGCCACTGGGATAATAAAACACAAGGGATCGCAGCAATCTGAGAAAGACATACAAACACTGTTTAATATATATATTAATTATATTACCGTAACGCATACAAAACTTACCTATTGTAGCGGTAGTATAACAGCTGGTTTCTGGATGGTATTTGTTAATTTTCTTTTTGTGTACGTCCACGAAATACAAGCTCTGAGTACATTGATGCCAGTGTGGACCTTCTCCAAGTTCCAAAGGTGGAGATACTCGTTGAATGTTGCAGTTTATCTAGCGATAAAAATATAATTGAAATTCTACTGTATGGTATTGGTATTGTTAATCTGTAATGGTTGTATGTTTCTTAAAAATTCTATTTAGAATCGTGACTTAAAACATTTGTTTAATTTTAGTGAGCACTGTTACATGAAAACTAAGGTAACCTATTTATTACTTACAACTATTAACGCATTCCTTAATAGACACTTAAAAAGAAATTAAATTAACAATTGTAATTAGTTTTTCTATAGATGTAAGATACATTTTCGACACTTATAGCATTCAGCTTATTTTTTTTTTAGCGGTAACATATTAGTAAATATTATGTATACTTGGCTTGACGGTGGTGAGCATTTCTTTGGACAACATGACTCCATTTTGTTGCTATAGGTATACTATAAAATACGTTATTAAAATTAGTTGATTATATGTTCTAACTGTGTTTTTAAATTTAAAATGCTAATTTAATAACCGATAAATAACTATACAGTCCGTTGCTATATAAATATATTCATTGTTTCATGGAATTAAATAAGCCGAATTATTTTCGATTATTTTTTTTTGTAAACCATATAATAAATATAAACCTACTTTTATCATCTCATATTATTATATTATAAATAATCGAAGTAAAGCTACCTCTTTTATAACAACTAGGCTTGGATTTATATGTAATAAAAAAACCAAAAATATGTACATAATTATATATGTAATTAAAATGGCCAAAATATGTAGTATAAAATAAAAAACATGTAATAAGAAAATTTAAAATTATGTTAACGTGTAAAAATAAAAATAAAATTTTAAATAATTTAAGAATAATTTACAATTAATTGTTTTTAATTTAAAATCAATGTAATTTAAAAAATATAAAATATAAAGATATTTCCATAACCACGCGAATTCAAATACTGACACTGTTGAAAATTCGCAAATATATTTTGTCTAATAATTGTTGAATATAAAGTATAATCGAAGATCATTAATGAACAGAAACAAATAAGATAAACTATAATCAAGTTATTGATATTTAACTAATATTTTCATATACTTGTTTTCTATATGCAATATGCATTATACAATTACAAATTTTATGAGTAATATTATAGAAGTATAAATGTATGATACTACTAAGCCACCAAAATTGTCAAAATTTACGAATTATGTAAAAAAAAAATGCAGACATTTTACAAATAATGTTAAAATATGTATTTACATACAAAGTTCAGTCTTAATAATAATGTTTATTTTCTACTCACCACTGACACAGCACAAATGTAGGTACTCGTCATACGAATTTTATTGTTTAAATTTTACTCTTTTATACATGCTACGTTCCAGCCCACCTAAAGATTAAATTTGACCAATAATTATACAGTTATACATATAATGTACATATGTCATATAGGTACAAAGATTGTATTTTGAACAACTGTGAATTTTATAGTATGGATTGAAAATTAAATTTCACCAATAACTAAAATAATACATACAAATCTAAACAGTACACTAAAAAAAAAAAAATCCTGATCATATTAAAAAATAACTAGGTTGGTATGATAATTCTCTTGCCATTATTCGTTTGTTTTGTCAAACCAATTAAATGTTTAATTGTTATTATGATAATAATATTCTGAATATCAATCTTATAGTATTAACAATAGTCTTGTTAAAATAATAACTACTATTTTCAAATGAAAATATTTTTATCGTCATAATCATAATTAATACAATTTTTAAATTAACAACTCAAAATTATTGTATCAATGAGTCTTATTAAAATTACAATAATCTTGTCAGTATAGTTTAGTTAGATTAAATAATAAAGGTTAACATAGGTAATATATTTTTTTAAGTATTTCAATTTTAATTATTAGTTATTACATAAACTAATCAACAAATCCAAAACACTGGTTACTTATTTTATATACATCTTCTTCTTATTATTATTATTCAACATTTTAACAGTCCATTATGGACCTGCGCTGCCACTTGTAAACCTCTCCATTTTTCTCTGTCCTAAGTTCTGTCTAATGTTATATTCTCATTTATCAGTCTTATATCCTTTTCTACGGTGTCTTTCCATCTTGTTCTTGGTTTTCCATGTGGATGTTTTTTATTTATGTTTCCTATCAGAACATTCTTTAATAAATCTCCATCAGCTCTCCACACATGTGCTAGCCACTCTTGACGTTTACATCTTATATAGGTGAGTATATTTGGTTTTTCATATAGGTCATATAGCTCTTCATTGTGTCTCTTTTCATGAATTCTTAGGTTGTCATTTTACACTGATCTACATATATTTCTTAGTATTTTTCTTTCCCATGTAGCAAGTTTTCTATTGTCGTCTTTTGTTGTGGACCAAGTCTTACACCCGTAGATTAGTGGTTACTACTGGCCTAAGGTAGCTTGCGTACAAAGTAATTTTTGATTTTCTTAAGATATCAGTTTTGATCTCATTAACTTGTTTATTATGTATGTGTGTATTATTATATACATACAACATTCAGGTATTTAATAAAACCAAATTTTTTTGATAACTTATTAGCCCGAAAAAAAAATCTATATTATGTATTAGTACATATATATAAATATAATATATAGAATTATATTATAATAATAATATAGAAAAAAGTGTATTCATAATCACTTAATATAATATTTTAGAAATTAATGAGATATCTGAAATTTGATTCCTTTTCAGTATAAATAATAAATAAATATTCAATTTTGTTAAGTAAAAAATTATTATCATAGAAAAAATACATATTAATAGTATTGTTAATAGTTACACTATTGAGTATGTTTTATTAAATTGTTATATTTTACTTAATTGTTGCCTTAACCTACTATTGAGTACTATTGTATGTTTTGTTTTGTTTAACTTATTTGAAATAATTACGCAATTTTACTTATTACCTATGGTCATATACTATTAGACCAATAACCTATGATTGTTTACTTAACCTTATTTTTAAATACTAACATTTCTCATTTAAATATATATTTCATTAAAAGTGTAATACAACAATACCTATATATATGTATTGAGGTTTATAGAATTAATAACATGGTTTTAAACGTATCATTTTTTACCCCAGATAGAATAGTTGTGACATCTATGGTAGGTCTATCAAACTCATTAACAACACATATGAAACAAAAATTAATAACTTCTTCACTTTAGGTACCACTTATATTAAAAGACTTATAATTTGAACTAAATTCATTCTATCTTATTTCTTTAACTAAAAATATATAAACCATAATTTCTGGTTGATTAATAAATATAATTTCACTGATTTTAAATAAATGTGATTTATATTTATTGCAATTTATGATTAGATAATATACTTCTTTGTATAATATGCCATTAAATTTTAACTTAGTATAACAAGTGTACTGTGATGGAATTAAATAAGAATAGTGTTAATTTCAGTGTTATTACTTATAATTCTATATTTATCTTTAAAAATAATGTTTTTTCTAATTCCATTACATTTTGAGCAAATTTAAACTGAAATTTTTGTGCCAAAGTCAAATATCCATTTTCTGGAAGTTGTGACTCTAGTTTACATAAATGTTTAATTCCTTATGTTTGTCATATATAGCGAAAATACCAGTAATAACTAAGAGGAATTGAATTTTTAATTATTGTTGGATAGTGTACTAAAATGTGAGTTTTGGTTTTAGGTTATCACTAAAAAGTATAACATACATAGAGATAAGTTGTAAAATTAATTGTTGAAGATGAGAAATTGCATTATCAGTAAATGTGTATGATAAAAGAATTTCTATAATTCTAAGCAATATTAGGAAAAGGATCCAAACCTCATCATTCTCCGGTATTAATTCTCCTATCACAAAAGGAAGAAAATAAACAAAAAAGTCATAACTTCTTTAGCTGACATTTTCAAATGTCCTTTTTTTTAATAAACAATTTTTACAGGAGGTGAAATATTTCCTATCTCTATTGGCCTATAATTAGCCAATCATGATGAAAAATAAAAAATAAAAGTTTTTCTTATTTCTTTTTCGCAAAATCTGTGTAGTCTCATATAATACATTATTGTGCTTCAAGTTGCTACTAAATAAAAAAAAATCTAGTAAAAATGAAGTCGACTAAAAGTAATCGAGGTTCAGGATGGGTGTATGATTGAAAAAAAAAGAAATTATTTTTTTTAATTTTAATTTTAGAGGGCGTACTCGTACTTAAGGGGGTCATTTGGGGAGGAGGCGCAGGGTATACTTTGGCTCCCCTATTTTTTTCCTAGTCTTATTGGCCTTGATTAAAATTTAGAATGCGTGACGGCGCACGGGCAATGCCCTATGGCCTATGAATACTATATAATGCGTAGGTATAATATAAAAATATATAATATAATATTATTATGTATCTATGTATATAGAAAGGTAATAAATAATAACGCATAATATTTATTATTTTTAGATTCTTATTAGATTATAAGTTCATGCTATACTTCTATAAGTTTTTTAAGTAAATAAACAATTTAAAAAAAACATCTTGATTTTTTTTAATACATAAAATTAAATACTATTATTTTAATTATTTAATTAGGCAATTAACCAAATTAGAAAAATCAAATTTAAAAAAGTTAAAATAAGCAATAAAAAAAAAATTTAAAAACTAACAACTTGAAAATCAAAATCATTTCAATGATATTTTAAAATTCAATCATGTATGATTTTTTAAATAAAAAATTAAAATCCTTTTTAAATTGACTAGAATTCTGGAATTGATTTTGAATTTTAGATTTTGAAATATTTGAAATCATGCCCTGCTACGAGTAAGTATAAATGCGGTACAATAAAATTTATCATAAATGTAGGTACCTATTTATAAATATATAATAGCCAAGTACGTACCTATCGGCGTATGTGGGTATTCCATTATACAATTATGCTTGTATTTCAGAATAATTCTATATTTCTAAAATTTCTATAATATCATTACAGACTACCTATGGATATACTTAGTACAATATTACATATATCTTCGATAGGTAACAAACGATTAAGTGATTTAATAGTCATAGCAATAGAAAAAGAAGATGGTAACAAAATAAATTTAGACGAAGAGTAGATAGATTTTCTAAAATAAAAACTATAGGCTAGAATAGCATAATTATTTTGTAGCGACTTACACACAATCCATATCTGTATTTACTATTTTGAAAAAAGAGGCCAGCTTAAATGTTGACACCCCTATTGTAAAACTCAAATGGCGCCACTGAGTCGTACTAAATTCGTTTGTAGGCATTATTCGCTCGTATCGACACCCGTCACCATCGCTACCAGACATGTCCCTAAAATCCTATCATACAGTTCGAACTTTTAAACACACTAGCATCCTAGCCAACTGCCGTTTTTCGTCACGGGTCGCGCGCTAAGATTACAAAATGCCGCCCCCCAAAAATTCACCGAAAATGTGGCTTTCGTCCGTACAACTTGTCAGTAGACGTATTTTGGTGCAACCGATCGGTAGTCCAATTGGCACTGGTAGCTAAAATTCCATCTATCCGTATCACATTTATGTGCGCACCATTCCGGTCCACGGTAAATTTTGTCCTCCGCCAGTACTGGTACGTATATGCCCTTTTACATGTCACAATAATACTATTTTATTATTTTTTTGTCATGATGACAAACCTATGTATCACCATCTGACTGACAATTTATTTTGCTTAGGCCCATATGTTGTGACCTAATTTTGTTAGTTGGCCTAAAGATTTGAATGCGCATAAAGTAGTATTTTAAAAAGAAGTTTGATTGAATGTCTGATTAATTTAATTGGTAATAGATACACTTTATGTTCGTTAACATTAAATTTTAGTACCTATTTAATATAATTAATATTTATTAACCTATACGAGTATTTTTATCTTATATTATTAACACTCATAGCTTTAAAATTGTTGGCTAAACGGTTGCGGTTAATATTATAATAATATGTTTCTTACATAGTAAAATAAAAATGGGCAAATCACTTTAGTCAATAGTGAATATGGCTGAGTCTTGAGTGTATCTCGTTATTGAGTATTTTTTTTAAGTATTTACTATTTCTAGTTTTATTTAGAAATTAATAAAATTATTAAAATATAATAAATTGCACATAAAGTAAAATTAAATATATTTTTCTTTGTAAATTTATTATTTTTATAATTTTTATAATGTTTATACTTATAATTTTACTTTTATGATATATTTGAATTTTAACAACTTGTACGTCAAATTATTCAAACGATTATCACACGCATGTTTATATTTATTTATTAACTTAATAGTGAAGACAATATAATATTTATTACAATTTTTTTTGTATTCTTGACTGAAAACCGCAAAAGATCAGTATAATAGTGATTGTGTGAAAGGAAGGTCTTGAAAAAAATAACTATAAAAACTAATATAATATACAAGTAAGGATAAGTGGAGTGGTTGTACTATTAATATTTTATTTGATTGGCATTTCGTTGTTAAATTTCCTGATATAGAATTATATTTTGTTCCGAACCTAAAAGTAGATAAATAGTAGAGAAAAGGGACGATGTGTCGTTCCGTAGAGGGCAAGGATGATGATCCCGGGAATGGCGACCTCCATTGATTTTTCGTTACCAACACATCGTATATATTTGGCAAATATATAACGATAGCTACGCTTTTGCAAGTTTTGGCTGAGCTGCGAGGTCAGACTGGGGAATGCGTGGGACATATTCAGGATATTATCAACGGAAAGCGAGGCTTCGACATTGTACATAAAGGGTCTTGATATGTAGGGTGGACGGCGGAGATGGTTTTGAGGTGCCAATGATTGATTGACGGGTCCAGTCGACAACTTACTAAATTGGTATACTCACTATATAAGGGTCGTGTGTACGATACGAGGGTGAAAGTGAAAGGTCTCGATCGATATGTGTTTTGATGAAGTTGTGGAGGGGGGGCGTTACCATAACAACAAAGGTGATTCATGGCTTGGAAAATGCGAACGACGCGCTCTCGCTAAAGTTCCACCTCTCATCCCAACCTTGTTGTAATAAGCTTGCAAGCTACCCGGACATCGTCAATTCGTCCGTGGTCCTCACTAAAGCCGCTCGACTGTTATTGACCATGTACAAAAATGCCACACCCCAAAAGTTATAACTTCTTTATCCGGCAGTCGTTTTATACACCTACCTGTAGGTATTAAACAGTAATGAATCAATACAAACGTTAATGCGACGATTAATTCTTTTGCCCAGATAAAATTAGGTAGTATAATGTTTGTTGGTTAGTCACGAATTTTACAAATATTTTCAAAAGTCGACTGTACTTTACTAACGCATTTTTCAGGTATTCTTGTATACTTCGAAGGATAAAGGCGTTATTACGTGTGAAATAACTTCACACAGACTACAGATTGTATGTACAAGGTTCGATAGCGGCTTTTCAAGTATTGTTTTTAGCAAGCACAGGCTGCCACAGTTCCTAGAGATCGCCAGTGGTCCTCATTACAGTGTTTTTGACAAATGCTATCGACGTTTTGGTACATACATTTATCACAAGACTAGTGAGTTTATAATAAAATATATTTTTTTAATAAATAGGTACCTACCTACAGATTATACTACTTAAAGTATATAAAATATATAAAATATATAAAAACCTTATCCAGTTTATTTATTGTGACTTAAATTAAAATAAGAATGATAATATTATTTATTTTTAAATAAAATTAATTTTGTAAGCTAACGGCGTTTACTAACAACCATGGAATTTATTGTTTAAGCAACATAATACAAATTAGTTTTTAAGTATTCTTTACATATAATTATCATAATTTGATTAACAGATGATTAACAGACTTTAAAACCGATATTTCGTTAAATTTAAATCATGTATGTTGATTGTCGATATATATCGAATTCCATTATTAAATTTTTCGATATATCGAAAATAATTTTTTTCACTAAACATTTACGAGATAGAACGCAATGTAATTATAACATACAATGTTTGTCATTATTCTCTTTATATTTTATATTCATGATAATTATTTAAAAAAATAAACACTTTAAAATAATATATTGAGCATTGGCAAAATACTATAATATGGTAACAACTAATAGGTACAAAAAAAAAGTTAGGTTAATTATTTTATAAATCCTACTATTGACTTTTATCAAAGGGTTGTAAAAAAAACAGCTTTGATAACCTGCTACCAATAAATCTATTCTTGTTTTTCTAATGGTTTCTCCGGTTTTCCTTAAAAGCCGTTCAGCTAGTATAGATGTTCCAGGAATCAGCAGATACTCAATAGCATAATTTTATTGTATAGGTTTGGAAAAACTGTTTTTTGTACTTTCGTATTCAATCAATTTTTTATTTAGTATTAGTAGGATCTTCATTTAGTTTTAAGATATCTCGTTTTAAGTAAGAAATTAACTCTACCCTTTAAGTATTATTGAATGATTTTACATTACTCCTATTTGTTTGTAATGTTTTGTGAAGGTTCCATGAATCACATTGTTTGTCATTGATTACAGTATGTATTTTCTTGTTCTTCCGTTAACATATATCATTTCCCATAATTTTACTCACATCCGTCAATTTAATAATTTTTTCTTGGACTTTTGAATTTGCAAGTGGGTTTTTAAAATGCATATCCTTGAATCTTGGGTTTAGCAATGTGAAGATTGGTAATATAGTTTACTGCTCATAAAATTCACATTTATAATTCAATTATTCTAAAAGCTTTTTTTTCAAATGTACTGCAATAGCTTGAGTAGGGTTTTACTTTATTATGTCATTCCTAGTACCTGATATTATTGGAATAACTTTATTGGACATTACATATTTTTTGTAGAAAGTTCTCGTGTAAGTATTTTTAATGGTCTTAATAAATAATACATATCTTGTAGACACTGTAAATCATGACTTGATATTATTTTAGGTATACTATTAGTAATGGTCCATTACAGTTGAGAGTAAGAAGTATTTGTGATAAATTATTAGTTAATACTTAATATTAAAAACCTTTCAACTATGTTAAATGAATTTTTTCATCATGTACTATAGTACACAAGATGGGCTTCAAATATTGTCCTTCTTTTTACCTGAAATGGAAAAGTATAATATATGTGATAATTAATGATTAATAATGATTTCATTATTATTATATTGATTGAAAACATTTTAATAATTAAATTTAATTAGTTATTTCTTAACAAATTATAAGTTTGTTAAAAGAAGTTCAAAAACAAAACTTCTTTTAACAAACTTAACGTTCTATTTCTCGAATTTTGGATAGTAGTATTGGAACACCACCAGACTTAATATATGTATCTTCATAAATTTCTTGAGTTTTTTCAACAGCCTTTTCTACTTTAAGATTCATAGCATGCGCAACACAAGATATATTATATTAAATGTATATTAAATAAACAAAAATAATACCTATAATGAAGTAAATAATACATATTATATGTATTATTCCCACAATTCCCACAAGTATTACAGATTATTAACTTCACCTATTATCATGAGTTAACAGTCTAGTTTATTTATTTATTATTTATATCTGTGTATCTCCTTATCACACGATACATATAAATATATAATATTATTAAATAAAAGAATAAATTGTAATTGCTATTTGTCGTCTACTCGACTCTATCCTACAAGCTGCAGCATTGGACAAATTGTGACTTGTTGTGATGCACTAGTGTTTAAATTTAGTGTATACCATTGACAATTTAGCATTTTATTAAATTAATGTAAATTATTGTCTTGTTATTTAAATAATTAAAATGCCTAAAGATTTTTCAAAAACGCAATTGTTTATTTTACGAAGATCGGTGGATACGAGTATAATTATATGCGAAAAATGTAATAAACTAACAAACCTTATACACCTAATGAAGGAATGGGAATTTGAAAACACATTATACTACAAGCCTTCAAGATGTTTCAAATAAGTTGTTCCTGTAAAAAGGAAATCTAAAACGGTTTTATATAGTTTTAATTGTATGGTTTTATTATTATAGGGGTAGAAGGAATGACTAGCAAATTCCGAGAATAAGCTCACAAATTCTAGCAAATTACTCTCGAAATTTTGGCATAGATTTTAAATGAATTATGTAATGTCGGTACGCCAACTTCATGTCAGTGTGTATATAGATATTTTTGCCATTAATGGAAGAGTTAAAGTTTTAGATTTTGTTAGATTTTAAGTGCCACTTGTTATAAATATTTGAAAGTACACCAAACTTTACTTAATAAGGCAATGATTTATTACTAATGAATATTAAATCGATAGAAAGTATGTAAAAAGATAATCATTTAAAAATTGTGCATTATTTTATGCAATTTTCGATTAATTTAATTCAAATTTAAATTAATAAATGACCCAAAAATAGAAACAATTACCAATGTCATATCATATTACATTTGTGAAGATAATCTATCATTCAAAACAGTAGAAAGTAAAGGTTTCAAGCATTTTATGTATGCAGAATGCCCATTATATAAACTTCCGAGTAATCATACAATTATAAAAAGAATAGATGACATTTATGGCGTCATGTCTGGTAAATTAAAATAATCTCTTTCTAAGGTCAAATATATAGCTATGACCTCTGATGCATAGACGGAGACTATACAGATGAAAAACTTTCTCGATATAACTGTACACCTAATTGAAGATGTACATCTTGAATCATCTGAATCAAGTAATGTTTTTGCCTTATTTAATTCATTATTTTTTAAGTAAAATAAAATATGTATTATATGTATATATATCATTGATGTACCTACTAAGTACAACAAATGTTAATATTATTCAAATGTATTTAATAGTATGATATAAATGACGAAATGTTACTTAACTTTAAACAACCTTTGTAATTTAAAAAAAAAGTAGTTAATAATTGCGTATAACAAAATTACTTAATTGTTTTAAATTTCAAGAAAAATTTGTATGGTGGAATTAAATAAAAATCATACTGCAGAGTATTTAGGAAAAATTTTATTAGAAATTCTGGCAAACTGGGAATTGTACAAAAAACCATGTTTATGACGTTCTCGATTTATAAAAATGTTCCAAATCTTAACCCCATAACAATTCATAGATGTGTCGATGGTAGCAGTTGTAGTAACGTAAGTAAATGTATAGTTATAAAAGAAGTAAATAGTACCCGATATTTAGGTATCATATTTGATAAAAACTTGAATCTTCACATTCAAAACCTAGTTGGAAAGTTACGCTCAATAACTTATAAATTCCATAAATTTAAAGGTTTAGTACCCAAGCAAATAATGCGGGTTATTTATTTTGCACTATATCAATCAATATTCCAATACAAAAAATTAGTATGGGGGAGATTGGGTGATACTGTTTTAAACAAATTGCAAATAAATCAGAATAACATAATAAGAATTTGCTTAAATAAGTACTCCCTGCAAAGTTTTACAAATCAAAATTATAAGGAGTTGGGAGTTTTACCGACTAGATTTCTCTATAAAAAAATTACTATTTTGTTCACTTTTAAAAGGTTCAGTCAAGATAAAGATTACAAATTGTTGGATTGTAAAAGAGAAAATATTAAGTTCAATATACCTGTTAGATATTCTTATAAATCTTTTGTAAATTATCTAGGGCCTGTTTATTTTAACTGTATGCCATGCCAATATAAAAAAAATATTCACTGTTCCAAATTTAATATTAAAAAAATTGTATATCATTGATTATTTTCTCAATTAATCTAAGACCTTCATAATATGTTTCGTTATATTTAATATGTAAAATTATCTCATTTTTAAAATTTTTCTATTGTTAATATTATTTTAATTTCTAATGTATTCATCACTTTAGTATGCTAATTATATAATATAAATTATGTTTTAATTATTATTATTACTCTTTATCTCTAACACAAGCTAATAGCTTAAAAGAGATAGATAATAATGTAAAATATCTGAAATTATTTGTATTCTATGTAGCTTATGATGATTTAATAATAATAAAAAATAAATAAAATAAAATAATACAATAATACAATATACATGATAAAAAGTTATCAAATTTAATTTGTCTTATTTTATATACATTTATTATATTGTATTTATTATTTATTATTTATTAATTTAATTATACAATTAGGTATTAGGTATAAATTGGTAGGTGGCCGAATCGATAGGTTGTTTTTGGACTACCTGTACTGGCGGAGTCGATGGAGCTAGGTAAATTGTGGGTCCGCCATAATTTTAGTCCATTTTGAAAACGGTAAGTTGAGTCCTGGATATAAAAAAGTAGATAGTAGGTAAGTTGGGTCTCAGCTATAAACCATTGGTGCAACTAGTTTTAAAATATTAAATACTTAAAACTTAAATATTTTTTTAATAATTCTATTACAATAATACGTCATATTGCATATAATGTTAGTGTGTGTTTATAGACAGCTATGCTTATCATGGATATATTATATTAACATGTTTTATCGGGATACAATTTTTTGATTATTATATTATTTATACCATATATTGTACAATTTGACATATTATATCAATATTTTTTACTGGGACTCAATTTTTTGATTATTTATACAATTATTATTTATTTAGAACGTGATATTATAAAAACATTAAAAATCACATATATTTTAATTTATATATTTTTCCTGGGACACAATTTACCGAGATAAGATCATTTGGGACCCAATTTACCAATCCCGGAGTCGATACTGGCGGAATCGATGCTATTTAGGTGGAATCGATAGGCCCCCAAATTATGATCATAAAACTTATTAATAAAAAAAAAAAAAAATTATATAACCTATGACAATATTTAAAAATTAAATAAAAGTTTATATAATATGTCAAAAATGGCTATTCACATAACCTATCCAAAAAATGACATGTTTTTTGACAATTTATGTAATCTTAACGTTAAACTTAAAAAATGTGTCTTTGTAAAGATATTATTTAATAGTTTGTAAGTTTAATTGAGTACCTATATAAATTATGTATTGATTGAATGAGTTTCATTTATCTCTTAGGCCGGTCCTGGATTATGCATTAATTGTGTTCGAAATTTTACTATTATCTATTACTATTTTTATGATTATCAACTATTGTAAATATTTTTTATGTAGGTATGTTTAATCAAATTCCTTAATTGAAATAGTGACACGCTATATTATTTAAACACTTAGCAAACAGAATGAATGCTAAAAGTATGATGATTCTCTTATCGGATACGGTTCGGATGCTATTGTTTGTTCTGGCGTAATGTGAATGAGGTTCCAATGAAAATAAAATAACGTTAGTGGTAAAAGAAAAAATTAGTATTTATATTTGTTGTAAATAATGTATGATGTTGATTGAAAATATTAAAATTTTGAACTTAAAATGTAACCATGTATGTCATTCAATATAATCAATCTGTAAATAGATCACAATGATCAAAGAAATTAAGAAATTACTGCCAGGTATCGTTAATTAGAGTGAAAATAGAGCCAATTTTCTATTAGTTGAATTGTTACAATATTTTAGATTATAATATTACCTAAAAGATTTTCCGTCAACATTTTTAAAGTTGAAACTAACCATTGCAAACGGGGATGATTAATAGTGGTCAGTGTTGTCAGGTAGTATAGTGATCTGGAGGTTTTTGGCGGTTGACGCAGATGGTGTGGTGATGTAGACATCGATACAGTGAAAGGACCCTGTTCCACGTGTAGTGTTGGCAGTAGCATGGGCGACAGTGACATGATTCCACCTAGACTGCAGTTATTTTGCTGCTGCCGTACTATGAGGCTGTGACATTTGTTACTGGCGATCAATGCGGTACTGATGGTTGTATTAATTTTGTTGTTGCTATCGATAGTATAATAATCGCCTGTCCTGTGTAAGCCGCCGTCTGTTGTCTGTTGCTGATAACCGTTACCATAGCCGTTAGCGCCATTAACATGTTGTTTAGACGACCAATACAGTCACTGTCGGATTGGCAAGATATTGGCCTACCGAGTTTTAGAATTTCTAACGTTTGATTACGGCTACAGTTACTGTACGGCTAAATAATTCAAATCAATTACATTTTCTACCAATGTGTGTACTAATTTATCACAAAAAAAAAATAATAAGATTAAACACTCAAAACCAGCTTATATTTTGAGCGGCCTACCGATTTTTACTCGGTAGCTTTCTAGACTGGATTGGCCCTGAATACAGTTGCGTCTGCGGCTGTTGATTATGCAACTGTTGCTGCTATCACTGGAGATAATAGTAATTATTATAATTCGTTCCAGTATTACCTGGTGGTGGTGGTAGGGGATAATGTTGTTGTCGTCTCTGGTAATAATAATCATAATTGTAGTGATTTGGTTGTTGGTGTTGTTGCTGCCATTGTCGTTGATGGTAATAATAATCGGTAACTGGGTAATGAGTCGTATTTGTAGTAACTGTGACCCGTTAAAGTAAAAAGAAGAAGAGGCTGAGTAGTACTGGAAATAGAAGACGTCGAGAATGATGCTAATTGTCGTTCGTTGCGTCAAATATAGTGATAAAGTAGACAATTATCGAGAAGGTGGCTTTTGACCCAGTCGTAGTGCTGTAAACTGGTAACAGGTAGTGGTCATAGATGAGGTGACGGTCGTCGTATCTGTAGAAGTTGAGTGGCGTTTATTCATCCGCCAACTTCCACCGACAGTAAACCCTCTGGACGCTATTAATAGTTATCACCATAAATGCGTATAAATAATACATACATGCAAATATAACATAGGTACACGAAAACGAAATGACAAAACAATAATATTATATTAATAACTATACTCGTAGAAATGTAATAAACTGATTTAACTTGTCATGACAATGAGCTAATACGAAACGATATATTGTGTACGTGCAGGTTTGTTTTTTATGTGTGTACAGTGTACGACGTGATGGCGACAGCGTTGATGACAACCTTCAATACCGGATTCAGCCAGAATATTGAGGAGCCGTTTTTTAATCGTACACGATTGGAACGATGTAGAGGAATCGAGGAGACGTAGACGGTGTGCTCTGTTATTTGTGTAGATATTTGAAACCGCATACACCTTTGGACGTAAACCCCACTTGCTGTGCGTATAAACACGTTAGAGATGGAACGCGTGGCGTGAGGTTCGTCTATCACCACTTATGGAGATTGTAAAGGATGTAGCGGGATGTAGTTGTGTCGATGATGCTGGGTGGCTTCGGATTGGCGGTGGCGTATGGATTGGCCGGCGGACGGGGACAGGCAGTCGGTAACACGCCACCACCTGTCGTTGCAGAGACGGTGATTTAGGTAGCGTTTGCGGTGTAGCGGTCCCACCGCGTCTGTGTGCAATCAACGCTGCTGACTCCTAGTGTCACCTAGTAAGTCGCGAGTCGGTAGTTTAGAGGTTTTTTTTTGTAGAATTGATGTTTTGTTTTTGGTGTGTGTTTGTGTTTTTTTGTTTGTTTTTTTTGTTTTTTCTATTCACGCAAGTGCACATCGGCCGCCGTCCAAAGTGTAATGACAACATTTTGTACGCTCTGTGAGCGGCGGTTCAATTTTTTTTCCACGTGCGCGTGCGTGCCATTTTCCTTTCAGCTATAGGTACAGTCAGACCAGATGCCCGTAACCCCACCACGTCACCGTATTTTTTGTAAAAAACGCCGTAATTGGTTGCCGCGTTTAGCAATATTCACGCATCTCATAAAAAAGCAAGTACCTAGTTGACATTTTGTTATCTATCTTTTGATATATTTGTTTAATCAAATTTTAAAAATGATTATTTTAAAATTATTTTTTAGAAATTATATTTAATGCCATATCATTGTGATTTATTTCGGAAGATTGCGTGAAATGATTGGATTCTCGTGAAAAATAAAACATTTTGGAAAATAATAAGAACTTCAAATAATATTTTAAACGCACTTTTAGGAAAAATATACACAGGTTTTAGTTTACAATTTCACGTACCTATTAAATTCATCATACACTGGGCGCAATTCAAAGTACTATAGGTAGGTACATATATATATTAATTATTAACTAATCTTTATTAATATGCCAGTCACATAGATAATTATTACAACCAGATTTTTTTTAAAAATCGCATTTCTAATGCTTAGTGAACTGTACATTTGGGTTACCTAACAAAATTAGTATAAAACCAAATCATATGTTTCATATTATGATATTGTGAGTTATTTTTTTGTAAAAAATTTCTAGTTTTTTTATTATATTTCTTATTCATATACGAATATCAATTTTCAATATGATAAAAATAATACCTACATATTGTTTAATTTATCGTATAAATACATTTAAGATTTAATATTTATTAATATAAATTAAAAATATTATTTGAGATTTTATTTAATTATTAATAATTGGTAGTTTACGTTTTTGTTTCAGAAAAATTCGAATCATTGAATAGAAGTTATTCAAAGTATTTTAATGGGTGAAATAAATTGTTAAGGTTAAAGAATGTTAATATTTTTAATTTTTTTTGTTAATAATATTACTTAATGATTTTAGATATGTTATAATCAGGCCAATTAAAATAGTTTTATTTCTTAGAATACCAATGACTGTTACAAAATAAATAATAATAATAAACTGATCTTAAAAAATTGTTTATTGTGCAGCCACTATTTGTGGAGAAGACCCAGTTGAGGAGTCTCGCTCAATGCATTCAGACACACTATATTTTATCTGATCAATTGGTTCAGCTTGTTCATTCGTACAATCATCGGCAGACGATATTAAGCTGACACAAAGTAGTGGTAGTGCGGACTATGAGTTATTTGTAACCGTAGTAGTTGGTGGCCGAATTGGGACCTCATCATAGAACACTGTACCAGGATTTATGGAATACCCAACAGTCACACGTTTCCCTTCATCGGTTCCTAAGGATTTTCAATCATTTAAGAAACAACCTCTATAGGTAAGATTCATAGTATTAAGATTTATGAACCTTTATTAATAGTACCTTTAATATTCTCCTTCAAATTATATTGCGTAAAAACCTTAAAAAAATAAATTGTAAGTAATTAACAAATTAAATATAATTGCGTGAGGAATCGTGTTACAAGCAGACCGAATTTATTTTAAATCTTATTAAAAATTATCTGAATTTTCCGTAAAATAATGTATCTGACTTTGGTTCGTGGCTATTAAGACAATATAATATGATCCTTTATTATATATTCGTTGTAGTTTATAAATTGCGTATTTATATAATAGTTTAAAATTTTAATTCACTGTTGATCATTGGTATTTTCTGCAGCTTTTTCATAATACGGCCACCATAAGTAAAATATGAGATTGGGACTGTTCCGGTGCTGACGCCAAATTTCGAACCTAATATGACATATTGACATAATAAGTTAGCTATGAAGTTAATTATAGATATATTTATATAAAAAGATAAAAAAAAAGATTAAGCACCGTAACGTACGATACATAAATTATATTTAATTATTTAAGCACACCGAGACCCAACCCTATCTTCAATAATTAACATAATTATGTCTAGGACTACAATAGTTTTTATTGTAGTAAGATATGTTTTTAGTCAAATGGTGAGTGATATAAATATAATGACAAAGACGAATAATGATCAATTATATAATTTATAGTCATCTAAATATTTTCCCGTTTAATATTTCTTTTTTTAAAGGCTAAATTAATAAGTGAATAGTATTCGCTAAAAATTATTTGATACTTAGACAATATATCTAACATAACGCATACATTTATTAATTATAAAAAAATATATATCATGTAATGCAAACGATCAAATTCTCAAATAGGTAACGTTTGGGTTTGTTTGTTTTATACAACACGCGAGTCTTAATAATGTAATTAGGTGTCTTAAGTTATTATAAGTTGAGTTAAGTTTAGGGAGGTAAAGTTTTTGCAGACTGACGAGAATAATACAAGTCCATTAGTCCTATTTATGATTTTTAATTTAATTTTTAACGTGGACATTTTGGTCTCTGAAAGTACGAAATGTTTTAAAATTATCTCTGTATATATACAATGTGTATTATCACAAACCATCCACGTACAATTAAAAGCATATATACAAGAATCGTGTTGCCGTTTGCATGCGCCCTTCTACTGCCACAATTTATTAATCGAATCTGTAAGGTATTCATACGCATAGTATACTCACATCACATTTATAATCTTTTTGATCATACCATCAAGCAGTTTGGTTGTATAGCGTTATATACCATCCTTTAATATTGTCATTCTCTATGAATAGATGTTTTGATAAATACCCAAACCTATAGTGGTCCATATCTGCAAGTACGGAAACAAAACAAATACATGAGTATAATAAATTTAATAGCACCTATTATTAATTCTTTATTTTTATGTGGTCTGTTTTTGTGATATTATAGTGTTTGGGTATTTTTATTATTATACCAGCATGGTTTTAAATTATAAAAAATTGCTCTTAAAAATTGTATATATGTATTATTTGAGGATATTTATATGTCAGTTGATGGTAAAATGTATAAGGGATTATAATTTATTCTTCCGTTATTCTTCTTCTATTCGTCCGTTCACAATAAAAATAGAAGGTATACGGCAACCGAGTTATGCTCATTTGCGTGGCTTTAATACACAGCTGGCGTACACTTGACTGAGTGGGGTTGACAAACTGGTGTTGTCTGACCGCCGTCCGACAGAAACTCGTCGACGCCGTCTACTATTCTTATTGTGAACGGACTATAAAATGTTTTCCGAAAAATATTTGATATTCCTACAAAACATATTTTATATATTAAAAAAAAAACCTGATTATGTATAAGAGCTGCAGACGATAGATAAACATATTTAAGAAAATATTTTAAAATATATTTTGAACACGTATTTTGAGTAATATTTTAAATTTGTATTGTATTATTATATGTTTTGTAATGTGATTTAGGGGATGAGTGAATGAACTTATAATGTTGCTATAGCATCATTATTGCAGCATGGGGTATAAAAATATCCACAGATAAACTACACGAGACAAAAAATTTAAGAGGACAATTGATCGCTTCACATGACAGGTAAATATCAACCCGTTCGATTTTAATCAGATTTTATTATTATATATCTCGTTATACTGATAATAGCAAAAGTTTACCTACCTAATTACACATGGAAATTTTACATACAATATCAATATGTTAATAATTAAATTTATGTTTTGTTTAGGTGCTTAGTCGTATTTTTGGAAACTATTGTCAGAACGAACGTGATCATCTATACAAGTTGCGGTGATTTAAAGGTAGATAATTTTGCGTGTATTTCATTAAATAAGATAGATGCTAACTATATATTTAGTATAAACACGATTTTAGATGGAGAGACGTTTTCGGAGTCGCAGATGCAGCGCAGGACCCGCCTCCTTAACATTGTACTGTAACAATAAAATAATTCATTATACGTACCCGTTTCGTCGCAACTTCCACCGCCATATTTTCCAGGTATAAATTAAACGCTGGTACAATATCGTGCTTACATAGAGACAAATCCGCCTACTGGTGGATTTAAACTGCCCAACACTATCACTTTAAATCGTTCATTTGGTGATCCTTACGGTAGACAGGATTCTTTGATTCTATCCATGATGGTTATACGCAAGAAGACGAATACAACATTAGATTTAAGGATATTATACTGTTTGTATATAAAATATTGTTACTGTACTTGCATACACAGACGTCTAGGCGAGACGATGGTTAGGTAATAAGTATTTATAATGTATAGATATTATTATGACAGTGGTGAATCGTTGTTAGATGAACGCACATTACGCCGGTCAAATTACGCTAGATTTTTTAATCGAGACTTCAGAAAGGGACCTGGTACAGTGAATACGCTCATACATTACTTTTTGACTTTTCGTCAACAATTTTATTTAACGATTCAGGTGACTTATTTTGTAATTACAGCGCCGTGAAAAATATTACCCCGTAACAATACCTGTAGGTACTCGATTAAACCTACCGTTTTAAACCAAGAAAATTATACTATTATTTTGCTATAACCATTTATATTATAGATTTTATATTTCCTTCCTTATTTTGATTACCGGTAGTTACAATCATTTTTCAACTACCACAGCGTGATGTTCCCGCCACCGACAAAGGTGCTTACGGTTAGACGCAAAGGTTCCGCGAGTGTTCAGGACTAGTGTTCCCGGACCCGGCCCCGAATCGCCCGCGTGGTCATCGCTTCGTAGTTGTATTCGATTCACTCCATTATTTGCGCATCTCAGCTAAGCCGACAACCCTAAATCTTCATATTGTTACCAAACGTTGGTCCTCACATGTCAACTGTACAATTTGTCGTAGTTTGTTGTGCCGTTTAGTGCAGACAATAGGTTTGATAATTTAATGCACACACCCTACAAATATTTAACTTCGGGTAGGTCAGGAGGGGAGTCACTTATAGATAGGTACATATAAGTGTGGTATGTGCAGTTGAAGTGAGCGACGTCATAGGAATCTATACTTGGTACACGGGCGACCGATCGTCTGGGCACGGACTACTTGTTAGGTAGGTAGGGCATTAGGGACGTCTGTGATAAAAAAAAGTGTAAAAATGTGTTGTATTTTTTTTTATACTTTAGAAAATTAGGTAGGGTCTCTCGATCGTGTAAAGTCCGAGCCACGGGCGGACCGAATACGGGTGTTATCCGGAACCACCGGGGCCACCCGTCACTCGCGTCTCCGATGCCTCTAACCTAAATCGTCACCGTCGATTTCTAGAATAGTATATCCGGTTTAAAGACTCACGATGTCAACACCGAAAATATAACGATCACAGCTGTAATCATTTACATTAAGTACCTATACTTATTTTCTTTTAAAATTACCATTTATAAATTATATACTAAGTGCTCTGATATAGCAAATTTTACTCCCCTGCGTAGCTGTGTACAACGATTCACTGCTTCGTGATATTAATAAATTTACAATGTATACTTAAATTAATTGATAAACCCGTTCCACACACTTAAGAATAATTGACCTACAAAAAGAGCCATTCAAATCTAACCACGTTTTTAATCGCAAATATTTTGATTGGGTATCATTTTTTTATTCACCCTGACCAACACAAAGCATTGGATATCGCGATAGACGTGTAAATAATATCACATTTATCAACCTACTGCGTAATTTGAATGTCGTATTGGTTTTCTAAATATCTTATGTTGTTATTGTGACTTGTTTGGTGGTAAATAAAGTTCGACAAAGTAAATGATTGCAAAAAATTGAAATTACAATGCACCGATAGTGAATTCGCCAAGAGATTAGGAGGAATAATGTAAATAAGGGAGCTACAGGTGATAAGTAGGCGGGTCGCAGCCGCCAGGGATTGAGGTAGTAGAGAACGACGAGTTTTCTTCCGTCGCCACTGTCCTGGTCTCTCAGCGAATTTACTTATAATAATATTATTCTGTTGTATATGGAAACATAGCTTGGGCCAATAAGATGGACTTCTTTGTACATGCTAGTCACAGAGATAAAAAATCCATGGCACACCTGACTGCAATTGCCCGCAAAAAATAAAAATACATATTATATTTTACTTTATAATTTTATATTTTGTTTTTAAAAATTAATACTGTAAATACTTTTTCATTATCGTTTAAATCTTTAAAAAAATTAAATTTGAGGCTTTTTCAACTTATTCAAGTGAGTCAATCTTTTCGGAAATGATTTAATCAACACTACTTAAGAAACCTACTAACTATTGAATGCAGTGCCGCATGAATATCGTTAAAATTAAAATTAACAAGTTATAAACCGAATACAAAAGAATTAGTCTCAAGTGTATAACAAACACATCAAATTAATAAATACTTAAGTGTAATGTTAAATATTAGTATTACTTATATTAAATATCTTATTGATTTACTAACAAAATACAAATAATACATTTAAAATAATACATTATTTTAAGAAATTTTTCTTATTTATATACGTACCTATATAATATTTTTATATTTTAATATCGCAGGCAAGAAAAAAAACATAAAATCATGAAATTTTTGTCATATTATCACGTTCGAAAAATTTTTACCAGCCCTGTTTTAATACATATAACTTGCGTTTTCGTCTCGTAAATAGACTATAGAGTTAGAGTATACGATAGCTTAAGAATTTATAAATACTTAACTAGAAATTAATGCGAATATCCTATAAATATTAATTGTGTGTACACCTTAATACGCGATTTGTTTTTGAAAATAATCAGAGGAACTATAAAAATATTTCACACTTGTGTGTGGGATGTGGTTTAACATTTTTAATCGGAATTAATATTTAACAATGTTATGTCGTGTTGATGTTTATACTATATCTCGGTATTATCTAATGAGTTGGTTCGGTACGTAACGTACACGACAATAAATATTTAGAATTAAATTAAAATTAAAATGCAATTATTATGTGTTGCTGTAAATGGAAACATAGATTGAGCTAAAAAGATATGTTTCTCTATATGCACTAGTATATTTAAACTATTAAACTGTTAATCAATACGACAGCTGTGTAATTTAATGTTATGTATCTTTGTATACTACCTGTATTTATAGTATAAGACGATTTATAATACGTATAATACAGCAATGACGTAATTTTAAACAAATTTACTCGACACGTTTGATATAATTTATCATACGGCATATTTAATTGTAATTTGTTATAACTCATAAAGACAAATTTGTTTTGTATTCATTTGTGCGTTACAGCAGGCACCCGCTGTGACGCGCCCCTCCTTGTTTACGATTATATTCCTGTATCAGTAATTTTTTCTTCGTCGAATTTTCAATTGCGACATTAACCCTTTTGATTGTACGCCCAAAGCGAAATGAAAAAGGGGATCTCATTATAAAGCGATCCCCATCCCCGTGTTTGTCTCGTATCCATTTTTAGGAAA
The DNA here is from genome assembly GCF_003676215.2 of Rhopalosiphum maidis. Taxonomy (NCBI): domain Eukaryota; kingdom Metazoa; phylum Arthropoda; class Insecta; order Hemiptera; family Aphididae; genus Rhopalosiphum; species Rhopalosiphum maidis. The sequence continues at coordinate 10,878,438 of NC_040879.1, forward strand.
ACTAAATTGATTTGTAATCGCCCTATGCCGTGCACAAAGTACGGGTAGTGAGCTTTTATGGCTTTAGCGATAGAATAGAGTATAATATGTAAAAATGTAAAAATGTATATTATTTATATGTTTGATACGTCGTGTTGATTTTTCATACATCTCACTTCTCGCTGTTCGTAAGAACTGTTCGGTACGTAAATAAAGTACGCGAAAACAAATTAATACAGCAATACAATTGAAATTACAACGCAACTAAATACTGCTGTATATAGAAACATAGGTAGATGGAATCCTATGTTTCTATATATATATATGAACTGTTTTAATTTGCGTTTTCGTCTTGTATATACAGTACGTATACGATGACTTTAGAACTTAAACACCAAAATCAGAAATCAATGCGATCGTCGTGTAGACACCTAACTGGTCAAATGATTTCTGATATTGTATATTATAATATTGTAATGCACCAATTGTTTTGATAATAATATATTGTTGTGATATGATAAGTATTGTAATTGTCTAGTTTTAATGCACTCCGATTGTTGAGAGCACCTACATAGCAATCGTATGTAATAAATTAAAATAATAAATGTTAATGTTAAAAATTGAGTACGTTTTGATTTGTTGTCCTTTGACTGATGTACAATTATTATATTTTGTAAGCTAGAATCATAAAATTTTCTCTGTGCACAATTATAATAAGACTGTAATAATTGTTATTGTTACCTAATAATAAACTTATATTGGAAAATAAATACTACGATTTTAAAATAAGTACCTAATAACTGTGTTTTTGTATTTTTAAGTTTTTGTCACTTTTGTATATATATTTTAACATAACCAAACAGAAGTATGTTTAACCTGTACAACGAAATGTATATAAAAATAAACTTGTATTGGAAAGTAAATACCACCATTAAAATATAAGTACCTAATAATTGTGTTTGAGTTATACTTTATTTTTAAGTTTTCGTCACTTTTGTTTATAAATGTTAACATACCTAACCTAACATAATTCATTTAAGCTGTACAACACGATAAATCGAAAACCAATATTATATGACAATCATGTACGAATAATATTATGTGAAAATAAATCGTTGTTAGTATTAAACAATCGCAATTTGTTTCTCGTTATTGTTTGTATAACCTAATTGACAATAGATTATCAATTACCGACGAACATTAAATGGATTTTTAGAGTGGAGGAGATGTAAAATCATCTTACATATGAAAAAGCTAATCAATAAAATAAGAAAAATATTATTTATTATCGTTTAATCGATAATACTTCACGAAATATCGGTGAAACAAACACACTAATATGTTCTTGTACGGTGCTGCTCTAGTTATTTTTCAATTAATGCATAACGGCCATTACAGTCAAAAATTAAAAGAATCAAAGTTTTTCAAAGTTATTCGTAGACATCTACTTTCCAAGTATTTGGTAATCAAGGCTAAGTGTTGTTACAAAGAATTTAATTTTTTTAAAAAATAATTCCACAGATGCCCTACGTTAGGAGAATTTTCAAAATCCAGGTTCCCGTTAGAAGCTGTTGTAGTTATTCCTAAAATTCCAAAAATTTATTTTTCCTCAGAGGGGCACATAGTGCTGCAGATTCAGCATATCCTGGGCCCCGAGCTCCAACTGGTGGAAAGCCACAGGTTGACGATTCCAGTAGAAAAAAGGTATGGTTGTTAGAATTTACCTTATTATTAACAATACCTTCAATATGCTGCATTACATATTGAGGAGGGACCTTCAAAGGCTAGGAGAAGGTAACGCCAAATTTAAAGTTTCATCAAGAAGGTAACGAGAAACCACCTAATTAATTTTTATTGTTGAACTTGGTCTTCGGAAACCAAAAACCGGCAGGAGAAGAAACAACTAGAAGGCTTCTCAGGTCGTCAACGGGCGAAAACCTTGTAAATTAAATGTTAAGCAGGATATTAACATATCAAAAGAACCTATAAAGATATGCACCTGGAATGTGAGGAAGATGTACAAAGCAGGAAACATTAATAATGCAATCGCGGGAATGGTTAGACTTAGATTCGACATAATGGGTATAAGCGAGATGAGATGGCCTGGAAATGGACAATGCATCGATGATAATCACAAGGTGTATCATTCTGGAGATGAAAACAATAAGCATATTCATGGTGTTGACCTAATTGTATCACGCAGATTGCAATTACACATTATTATAAATTTCACACCAGTATCAGATAGAATAATGGTAATCCAGTGAATATAAACATAGTGCAAGTTTATGCTCCTACTACAAACGTAGAGGATTCAAAAATAGAATTTTATAATGAAATATCAGTTTTATTAAAACAATTTAAGAAACATGATATGACAATCATGAGTAATTTTAACGCCAAAATAGACAAAGAGAAATTTGGGGTTATAGTGGTGAACATGGTATTGGCTTTAGAAATGAATGCTGAAAAATGAAATTTATACTGGAATCAAACTTCTGCTATACGAGTAGAAGCAGAAATGTCAAACGATATTCCAATAAAAAGTGGAGCGAAACAGAAATGCATCCTGTCACCACTTCTATTTAACTTATATTCGGAATTCATACTTCGCGAAGCTTTGGATGAAGTTAATGAGGGTATAAAAGTAAATGGCAAATGCATTAACAACATAAGATACAGATGTTGATGATACAATTGTATTCGCGAACAATATGTTAAGCCTCCGAAAAATTGTAGATAGAATATTGGATATAAGTGAAAGTATTGGGTTTCCTCTAAACATAAGTAAAACTAAATAGATGGTAATTATGAAAAACCAAAATTTAAGTGACAAACTATTAATTAAGGGACAGCAAATAGAAAAGGATCAAAAATATAAATATCTCGGTATATGGGAAAACGAGGGCAGGGAACATGGAATGGAAGCTAAATGTCGGATTGAAATGGCCAGAGGTGCATTCGTAAAAATTTTTAAGATACTTAAATAATTAAACGTCATGGTTTTTCGCTGGGCACTAAGATTAGTATATTAGAATATTAAGATGTTATATCTTTCCTATTTCATTATATGGTGCCGAAACATGGACATTAATTGAAACATTGAGTAAGAAAATTGAGGCATTGGAGACGTGACTGTACCGCCGTATCTTAAATATCTCATGGACAGATCGAGCATCCAACGTGTGCGTACTTCAAAAAATGCAAAAAGAAAAAAAAATTACTAAAGATTATAAAAACACGGAAATTAAAATACCTAGGTCACATAATGAGAAATAACCATAGATATGGATTACTGCAACTTATACTTCAAGGAAAAATAGAAGATAAGAGAAGTGCTGGTAAACGAAGGATATCTTGGCTCAAAATCTCCGTTTAAAAAACTCTTAACTTTAACCTGTTTAAAAAAAAACTTAAACCTCTAGGCCCCGCCAACCTGCCCTTACCGGCATACGTGGTCCGGCCTATAGGTCATGGATCTGTTGTGTCCCCACAAATCAATGGGATCAAAGTAAGTCCCAAGCAAGGCTGAAATGTCTCAATCCTGATTAACGAAGGATGATACCGTATCGGTTCCCGCAAGACGTTAATAAGTCCGTATTGGTTCGTATTGGGTCGTTGTTCCTCGTCGTCCGTTGAATGGCTATATTGCGTCCGATTACGATAACGAATGTTGATAGCTAGTTAATCGAATCTATATATAGTCATATACAATTATAAAATATTATCTGCTTTTAGTTCTCATTTTATTGCAAAATGTAGTGCGTCTAAACATATTGTCAGTTTTATAAAATTATAAAATTATAAAAATATTACATTTTATTATGAAAACAGAGACGTGTAGTGCGTTTTTCTGTTTATTTTATTATTTTTTGTCATGGAGTATATGCTTAGCAAAGCTGGTAAACAATTAATTGTAATTGGCCAATACAAATTAGGATTCCATAAAAATTTGTCAACAGATATTGCACGGTGGAAGTGTAAGAAAAGTGGGTGTACTGCTTTGAAAACTACTAATGGTGATAATTATGTTTTTATAATGACGAGATGAGTAATGTTATTATCTTTACATGCCAACATAATCTTGATGTACTTCAACATACAACTACTGTTTTCGTTGACGGAACTTTTAGAAGCACTCCTAAACTGTTTTGTCAAATGTTCACCGTGTTTATAACAGCAGGAAATTTCTACGTTTCTGATATTTTTAGTCTTCTACCAAACAAAACAATAGAAGCCTACCAATTTGTCATGAATCAGCTTGCACCATACATAACGAATGTGACAACAGTTTTTGCAGATTTTGATGTATATAGTGCAGTCTTTTCATCATGGTTATGAACGAGAATCAGAGGATGCATATTTCACTTAGCCCAATCATGGTGGAGGAAAATTCAAGCACTAGGTTTGTCACCAGAATTCAATGAAAAAACATCAGAAATCAGAAGCATTTTAAAAATGGTTTTTGGTTTACCATTGCTTCCATCTGATCAGGCTGTGTGTTGTTTTGTAGAAAACTTGTTTGCTCTAAAACCAGAAGGTAACAAGCAACTCACAAAATTGTTTTACTACATTTGTGTCATTTACTTAGATGACACACTTCCACCCGGAAATGTGGGCTGATATATCGAGTACAGATGATCGCACCTAAACTACTGCGAATCTTTTCACGCAAAATTTAATGTTGAGTTCACGTCTGCTTATCCTAAAATTTTTAATTTCATGGGAATTTTAAAGCAGATACAGGTTGACACGTATAGTACGAGTATAAAGCTCCGCAGCACGAATATTAGGAAAAAAACTAAAAACCAGTAAAAGATTAGTAGTAGTATTTAGAAGTGTATTGATCAATTTAAGCAAGGAAAAATTACCAGAGCGGAATATGTAATAAGTTTCCTTCATGTCCAAACCACATTTTTTTAAATTTTTTACTTTTTTTAAAATCACCATACTATTTTTAAAAGTCAACACAATTTTTTTTATTTTAAAGACCAACAATATTATTAACCATGCCTACAGAGAATTTCTTCACACCGTAGCCAGGCCTCAGAATGTAAATGGGAAGGAAAATGTTGTTGATTGGGAGCCGATACGTCTATACCCCTGGCATCGGGTTGGAGCCGATACTGCACCAAAGTAAAATGAGGGAGCCGAAGCGGACAATCGGGAGCTTATAAGAATACTCTCTAAACGAATACTTGGGAATAGGACTTCTAGGTAAAAATTATTTAATTTATTTAATTTTCGACAAAAACACGGTAGTGCATTAATTGAAAAAAAAATACAATAGCTCCAAAATGAACGTACAAAAAATACTTTTTTACGATTTTGAAAACTCAAAATTTGAAATAACAAATTATTGGAAAAATGAAGAAATGATTCTTGTGTAGAATTACTTGTAAAACATTTAAACATCGGTGATGAATATTCGTTGAAGCATCAGGTGACCAAAAAAACGCAAATGAAAATTGAAAATTTCGAAAAATGAAAATTCTCGTTTAGAAGCTGTTTTCAGAAAACCCGTGGGAGATAGTACGAAAAACCTAAGATATTAAATTGATCTCCATAACGAGCTACATCCCAAGCTCATCCTTGTCGAAATTCCTGATACGATTTTACGAATTTACGATCGTGAAATCGAATGTCTTTATTCATCACCATTTTTTCACTTATATAAAAGTATGTAGGGCAATTATTGCGATTTGTGTATTTCTTTTGAGTTTCGATTTGTTTTACTACGACTTACATTGACTTAAACAAAGATAAGATAATATTATACTTGGGTACGACCGTTAGTTTTATAATAGTTTATTATAAAACAAAGGTAATACTAAATATATTAATTACTTTTATCTCATAATACAGTTATAATATCAAGTAAACTAGAGTAGGTATTTATTATTTTATTATCATATAGTCACCAAGTTAAGTAATTTGGGATTAAATCAAGCTGATTATTAAAATAAACCTATACTTGTAAGAATAGGTACTGAATTAATGAAATAAATACAGCTTTGCAAATTGGTCTCAAAATGCTTCATCCCAACTCTCAAACGCGTGGCGTGTATTGCGAGACCGTCATATCTCGTGTATTGGAATGGCCAGATTCGTTTGAGATTCCAAAAACAACAAAAAAAACTACAACGAGGCGTTCGGAAATTATAGAATCAGTCGACAATAAATACTGAGGACAACAACAAAAACAAATATGAATATAACTGCCAGAAACAACGAGAACAGAAATACCTTGTAGTCTGATGATAAAAAAATTAATTAAAAACAATGTGTAAATATTAGGTTTATTATTCTTAGAAAATTATGTCGATTGCAAAATGGTTAAATAAATAAATCTAAAAAACAATACGCCAGAACGACACATGAACACCACCCTAGTAGGTTTGGTGATAAAAAATTTAGAGATCACCGTGGTGTGGGACATATATATATATATATATAATTCCAATTAATAGTATCATAAAAAAAAAATAAATAAATACAATTTTAAAATCACTCGAAAAAATAAATGAATAATTATTGTAATCAGACAATACTTGGAGAACACACACACAAAAAAAAATAGTGTATAGTATTATATACAGTGGCGGCTCGTGCTAAAGGGCACACGGGCATGTGCCCCATCATAAAAAATAGGAGAAGAAAGAAGAAAAATTGATATTAAATTAATAAAATTAAAATTAAATAGGTATTTCTTCCATCATAATATAGTTGGTATATTATCGAACATTATCGAAAAAATTTTTTTATCAAATACAGGAGCTCCTAGATACAATAAGTACATACCATATTTACGCATTGGGCGGCGTGCACAACGAAGTTGTACCCCGATGTCACGATCAACAGTACTAGATATCCCCCACTTTTCGGCACGAATTAATACAGCATTGCGGGCACAATCAGATTGTGCCGAATTCTATTTTTATTACGATTTACAAGATTTTGTCGGTCTTATCGCCTTTGAACTGTTATTTGGCGACCGTCTTCCGTGGAACAAAATTTATATTTTGAAAACATGATAATAATTAATCATTATTTGTACATTCTAATAGTTATCAAAGTATTCATGAAGAAAAAAGACAGACGGATCAATTTGGAATTCAAAAATATAACTACTGGATAATATTATGTTATAACTTATAATTATATTGTATTAAATATTATAACGGCATAACAATTATATTTAATATTTATTTTTAAACCATAATTTTTTTTTTTAATTAATTGTTCTGCAAGATACTTTATAAGTGTATAGGTTTTAGTATCAAAGGTACCAACAAATTTATTATATTTTATTTAAAAAATCATCAGGATTTGATGGTATGTTCAAAGATGTCATAATGGAAAAAGAAAGAAACATTTGTGGCCTACCTTCAATGAACCCCGCAAGCCACCACTGATTATATATATATAAAAAATATTTACTGAAAGATAAATAGAAATATTGATACAGAATCTTTCGAAAACTCGACAATCTCCGGGAACAAAACAGCAATTTCATAAACATTACTAAAATAAAATGGATATAAACGTATAGTGTTAGACACTGCAACAAGTAATACTTTTACATAATTAATAAGTAGGCACAAGTATTACTAACACCCCCCCCCCAAACTACCAAGAAAACAAACAAACGACAATACGTTCAAACGACAGCACAGCCGTACGACGACCAACATTGCCAGTGATGCACTATCACCGCAGGTTACAGCTTATAGGCAATTTGAAATTAATCATTGGTGTGTACGGGCATAACACTGGTAATAAATTTATGGTCGAGAAATACCGACAAGGAATCGACTACATATCAAATCGTACTTACAATAAAAAACGAGATTATAAAAAAAAAAAATTGTATATTAACAAACAATCGTTTTAAAGTCACTAATTCATAACGTCTACGAGCAAATTAATGAATAGACTCTTATGTAATATGTTGTTATTATGATTCAATCAAAATTATGTTAGTAAAATAAAAAAGTCATATTATAGCCATAAACAGTTGTTTAAAATAATTGTAGGTTTGAAATCCATCAGCTACTTTTAACAATAAACAAACCATACATTTATACTTGTACTAAATTCTTATGCCTTATCAAAATTATTTGTCCTTATCACTTATTCTTAGTTTACAATATTCAATATTGTTTGTCATCGTTTAGTATTATTTTTTATTTAAGTTTCATGGCCTTCCATTGTATAATTTCTGAAATTTGTTGATCCTTATAATGTAATTTGCCTATTTATTCAGTTTTGCTTATTGCCAACTCTGAATTATTAAGTGTTGTCTTCGAAACAATTGTCCGTCATATACATTATATCATTCTCCACGATCAATAGCTAATAACGACTGTATAATCTCTATCCATAACACTTGTTTAACTGAACATATTTTTCTAGGTAGCAGTTACACAGATCAATCATAGTATGCCGAGCACGGGACTTGCATTTACAACACTTGGATAGGAACTAGTGTTCTACATTGACGATATATGACGACAACGCACTAACAATCATTCATGAACTATTCCAATGTTAGATGTATTGACTATTGACTGTAAGTTCAGTGGACTATTATGAATTACATTTTACAATTGTAAATTAATGTTCAAATGACACCATTTTCATGTAATTTACCTTCATACCAATTGATCTTAGCTATTTGTATCCGTTAAATATACTATTAATTTCATTAAACGTTTACCGTTGAAGCTTAAAGCATCGCGGTTACCGTATTAAAATTGAGGATTACATGGAATATATAATGTAAAATGTCTCAAACCTAATTAATGGATATAATTTTCTGTAATATTTTGTTATGATGGTTTGTCATTTCATAACTAATAGCAGTGTTTTAAAATAATTGTACGTATGAATACCATCATTTACTACTCACATTGATCAAACTATACAGTTATACTTGTTATTATATGCCGGAATCACTTATTCTTAGTTCACAAATATTCAATATTGTTTGTCATCGTTTAGTATTATTTTTTATTTAAGTTTCATGGCCTTCCATTGTATAATTTCTGAAATTTGTTGATCCTTATAATGTAATTTGCCTATTTATTCAGTTTTGCTTATTGCCAACTCTGAATTATTAAGTGTTGTTTTCGAAACAATTGTCCGTCATATACATTATATCATTCTCCACGATCAATAGCTAATAACGACAATATAATCTCTATCCATAACACTTGTTTAACTGAACATATTTTTCTAGGTAGCAGTTACACAGATCAATCATAGTATGCCGAGCACGGGACTTGCATTTACAACACTTGGATAGCAACTAGTGTTCTACATTGACGATATATGACGACAACGCACTAACAATCATTCATGAACTATTCCAATGTTAGATGTATTGACTATTGACTGTAAGTTCAGGGGACTATTATGAATTACATTTCACAATTGTAAATTAATGTTCAAATGACACCATTTTCATGTAATTTACCTTCATACCAATTGATCTTAGCTATTTGTATCCGTTAAATCTACTATTAATTTCATTAAACGTTTACCGTTGAAGCTTAAAGCATCGCGGTTACCGTATTAAAATTGAGGTTTACATGGAATGTATAATGTAAAATGTCTCAAACCTAATTAATGGATATAATTTTCTGTAATATTTTGTTATGATGGTTTGTCATTTCATAACTAATAGCAGTGTTTTAAAATAATTGTACGTATGAATACCATCATTTACTACTCTCATTGATCAAACTATACAGTTATACTTGTTATTATATGTCGGAATCACTTATTCTTAGTTTACAAATATTCAATATTGTTTGTAATCGTTTAGTATTATTTTTTATATAAGTTTCATAGCCTTCAGTTGTATAATTTCATAAATTTGATGATGTTTAGAATGTAATTTGCCTATTTATTGAGGTTTGCTTATTGCCAACTCTGAATTATTAAGTGTTGTCTTCGAAACAATTGTCCGTCATATACATTATATCATTCTCCACGATCAATAGCTAATAACGACAATATAATCTCTATCCATAACACTTGTTTAACTGAACATATTTTTCTAGGTAGCAGTTACACAGATCAATCATAGTATGCCGAGCACGGGACTTGCATTTACAACACTTGGATAGCAACTAGTGTTCTACATTGACGATATATGACGACAACGCACTAACAATCATTCATGAACTATTCCAATGTTAGATGTATTGACTATTGACTGTAAGTTCAGGGGACTATTATGAATTACATTTCACAATTGTAAATTAATGTTCAAATGACACCATTTTCATGTAATTTACCTTCATACCAATTGATCTTAGCTATTTGTATCCGTTAAATCTACTATTAATTTCTTTAAACGTTTACTGTTGAAGCTTAAAGCATCGCGGTTACCGTATTAAAATTGAGGTTTACATGGAATGTATAATATAAAATGTCTCAAAACTAATTAATGGATATAATTTTCTGTAATATTTTGTTATGATGGTTTGTCATTTCATAACTAAAAGCAGTGTTTTAAAATAATTGTACGTATGAATACCATCATTTACTACTCTCATTGATCAAACTATAGAGTTATACTTGTTATTATATGTCGGAATCACTTATTCTTAGTTTACAAATATTCAATATTGTTTGTAATCGTTTAGTATTATTTTTTATATAAGTTTCATATAGTCTTCGGTTGTATAATTTCATAAATTTGATGATGTTTAGAATGTTATTTGCCTATTTATTGAGGTTTGCTTATTGCCAACTCTGAATTATTAAGTGTTGTCTTCGAAACAATTGTCCGTCATATACATTATATCATTCTCCACGATCAATAGCTAATAAGGACAGTATAATCTCTATCCATAACACTTGTTTAACTGTACATATTTTTCTAGGTAGCAGTTACACAGAACAATCATAGTATGCCGAGCACGGGACTTGCATTTACAACATTTGGATAGCAACTAGTGTTCTACATTGACGATATATGACGACAACGGTCTAACAATCATTCATGAACTATTCCAATGTTAGATGTATTGACTATTGACTGTAAGTTTATGGGACTATTATGAATAACATTTTACAATTGTAAATGAATGTTCAAATAACACCATTTTCATGTAATTTACCTTCATACCAATTGATCTTAGCTATTTGTATCCGTTAAATCTACTATTAATTTCTTTAAACGTTTACTGTTGAAGCTTAAAGCATCGCGGTTACCGTATTAAAATTGAGGTTTACATGGAATGTATAATGTAAAATGTCTCAAAACTAATTAATGGATATAATTTTCTGTAATATTTTGTTATGATGGTTTGTCATTTCATAACTAAAAGCAGTGTTTTAAAATAATTGTACGTATGAATACCATCATTTACTACTCTCATTGATCAAACTATACAGTTATACTTGTTATTATATGTCGGAATCACTTATTCTTAGTTTACAAATATTCAATATTGTTTGTAATCGTTTAGTATTATTTTTTATAGAACTTTCATAGCCTTCAGTTGTATAATTTCATAAATTTGATGATGTATAGAATGTTATTTGCCTATTTATTGAGGTTTGCTTATTGCCAACTCTGAATTATTAAGTGTTGTCTTCGAAACAATTGTCCGTCATATACATTATATCATTCTCCACGATCAATAGCTAATAACGACAATATAATCTCTATCCATAACACTTGTTTAACTGAACATATTTTTCTAGGTAGCAGTTACACAGATCAATCATAGTATGCCGAGCACGGGACTTGCATTTACAACACTTGGGAAGCAACTAGTGTTCTACATTGACGATATATGACGACAACGCACTAACAATCATTCATGAACTATTCCAATGTTAGATGTATTGACTATTGACTGTAAGTTCAGGGGACTATTATGAATTACATTTTACAATTGTAAATGAATGTTCAAATGACACCATTTTCATGTAATTTACCTTCATACCAATTGATCTTAGCTATTTGTATCCGTTAAATCTACTATTAATTTCTTTAAACGTTTACTGTTGAAGCTTAAAGCATCGCGGTTACCGTATTAAAATTGAGGTTTACATGGAATGTATAATGTAAAATGTCTCAAAACTAATTAATGGATATAATTTTCTGTAATATTTTGTTATGATGGTTTGTCATTTCATAACTAAAAGCAGTGTTTTAAAATAATTGTACGTATGAATACCATCATTTACTACTCTCATTGATCAAACTATAAAGTTATACATGTTATTATATGCCGGAATCACTTATTCTTAGTTTACAAATATTCAATATTGTTTGTAATCGTTTAGTATTATTTTTTATATAACTTTCATAGCCTTCAGTTGTATAATTTCATAAATTTGATGATGTTTAGAATGTTATTTGCCTATTTATTGAGGTTTGCTTATTGCCAACTCTGAATTATTAAGTGTTGTCTTCGAAACAATTGTCCGTCATATACATTATATCATTCTCCACGATCAATAGCTAATAACGACAATATAATCTCTATCCATAACACTTGTTTAACTGAACATATTTTTCTAGGTAGCAGTTACACAGATCAATCATAGTATGCCGAGCACGGGACTTGCATTTACAACACTTGGATAGCAACTAGTGTTCTACATTGACGATATATGACGACAACGCACTAACAATCATTCATGAACTATTCCAATGTTAGATGTATTGACTATTGACTGTAAGTTCAGGGGACTATTATGAATTACATTTTACAATTGTAAATGAATGTTCAAATGACACCATTTTCATGTAATTTACCTTCATACCAATTGATCTTAGCTATTTGTATCCGTTAAATCTACTATTAATTTCTTTAAACGTTTACTGTTGAAGCTTAAAGCATCGCGGTTACCGTATTAAAATTGAGGTTTACATGGAATGTATAATATAAAATGTCTCAAAACTAATTAATGGATATAATTTTCTGTAATATTTTGTTATGATGGTTTGTCATTTCATAACTAAAAGCAGTGTTTTAAAATAATTGTACGTATGAATACCATCATTTACTACTCTCATTGATCAAACTATAGAGTTATACTTGTTATTATATGTCGGAATCACTTATTCTTAGTTTACAAATATTCAATATTGTTTGTAATCGTTTAGTATTATTTTTTATATAACTTTCATAGCCTTCAGTTGTATAATTTCATAAATTTGATGATGTTTAGAATGTTATTTGCCTATTTATTGAGGTTTGCTTATTGCCAACTCTGAATTATTAAGTGTTGTCTTCGAAACAATTGTCCGTCATATACATTATATCATTCTCCACGATCAATAGCTAATAACGACAATATAATCTCTATCCATAACACTTGTTTAACTGAACATATTTTTCTAGGTAGCAGTTACACAGATCAATCATAGTATGCCGAGCACGGGACTTGCATTTACAACACTTGGATAGCAACTAGTGTTCTACATTGACGATATATGACGACAACGCACTAACAATCATTCATGAACTATTCCAATGTTAGATGTATTGACTATTGACTGTAAGTTCAGGGGACTATTATGAATTACATTTTACAATTGTAAATGAATGTTCAAATGACACCATTTTCATGTAATTTACCTTCATACCAATTGATCTTAGCTATTTGTATCCGTTAAATCTACTATTAATTTCTTTAAACGTTTACTGTTGAAGCTTAAAGCATCGCGGTTACCGTATTAAAATTGAGGTTTACATGGAATGTATAATGTAAAATGTCTCAAAACTAATTAATGGATATAATTTTCTGTAATATTTTGTTATGATGGTTTGTCATTTCATAACTAAAAGCAGTGTTTTAAAATAATTGTACGTATGAATACCATCATTTACTACTCACATTGATCAAACTATACAGTTATACTTGTTATTATATGCCGGAATCACTTATTCTTAGTTTACAAATATTCAATATTGTTTGTAATCGTTTAGTATTATTTTTTATATAACTTTCATAGTCTTCGGTTGTATAATTTCATAAATTTGATGATGTTTAGAATGTTATTTGCCTATTTATTGAGGTTTGCTTATTGCCAACTCTGAATTATTAAGTGTTGTCTTCGAAACAATTGTCCGTCATATACATTATATCATTCTCCACGATCAATAGCTAATAACGACAATATAATCTCTATCCATAACACTTGTTTAACTGAACATATTTTTCTAGGTAGCAGTTACACAGATCAATCATAGTATGCCGAGCACGGGACTTGCATTTACAACACTTGGGAAGCAACTAGTGTTCTACATTGACGATATATGACGACAACGCACTAACAATCATTCATGAACTATTCCAATGTTAGATGTATTGACTATTGACTGTAAGTTCAGGGGACTATTATGAATTACATTTTACAATTGTAAATGAATGTTCAAATGACACCATTTTCATGTAATTTACCTTCATACCAATTGATCTTAGCTATTTGTATCCGTTAAATCTACTATTAATTTCATTAAACGTTTACCGTTGAAGCTTAAAGTATCGCGGTTACCGTATAAAAATTGAGGTTTACATGGAATGTATAATGTAAAATGTCTCAAACCTAATTAATGGATATAATTTTCTGTAATATTTTGTTATGATGGTTTGTCATTTCATAACTAAAAGCAGTGTTTTAAAATAATTGTACGTATGAATACCATCATTTACTACTCACATTGATCAAACTATACAGTTATACTTGTTATTATATGCCGGAATCACTTATTCTTAGTTTACAAATATTCAATATTGTTTGTAATCGTTTAGTATTATTTTTTATATAAGTTTCATAGCCTTCAGTTGTATAATTTCATAAATTTGATGATGTTTAGAATGTAATTTGCCTATTTATTGAGGTTTGCTTATTGCCAACTCTGAATTATTAAGTGTTGTCTTCGAAACAATTGTCCGTCATATACATTATATCATTCTCCACGATCAATAGCTAATAACGACAATATAATCTCTATCCATAACACTTGTTTAACTGAACATATTTTTCTAGGTAGCAGTTACACAGATCAATCATAGTATGCCGAGCACGGGACTTGCATTTACAACACTTGGATAGCAACTAGTGTTCTACATTGACGATATATGACGACAACGCACTAACAATCATTCATGAACTATTCCAATGTTAGATGTATTGACTATTGACTGTAAGTTCAGGGGACTATTATGAATTACATTTTACAATTGTAAATGAATGTTCAAATGACACCATTTTCATGTAATTTACCTTCATACCAATTGATCTTAGCTATTTGTATCCGTTAAATCTACTATTAATTTCTTTAAACGTTTACTGTTGAAGCTTAAAGCATCGCGGTTACCGTATTAAAATTGAGGTTTACATGGAATGTATAATGTAAAATGTCTCAAAACTAATTAATGGATATAATTTTCTGTAATATTTTGTTATGATGGTTTGTCATTTCATAACTAAAAGCAGTGTTTTAAAATAATTGTACGTATGAATACCATCATTTACTACTCTCATTGATCAAACTATAAAGTTATACTTGTTATTATATGCCGGAATCACTTATTCTTAGTTTACAAATATTCAATATTGTTTGTAATCGTTTAGTATTATTTTTATATAAGTTTCATAGTCTTCGTTGTATAATTTCATAAATTTGATGATGTTTAGAATGTTATTTGCCTATTTATTGAGGTTTGCTTATTGCCAACTCTGAATTATTAAGTGTTGTCTTCGAAACAATTGTCCGTCATATACATTATATCATTCTCCACGATCAATAGCTAATAACGACAATATAATCTCTATCCATAACACTTGTTTAACTGAACATATTTTTCTAGGTAGCAGTTACACAGATCAATCATAGTATGCCGAGCACGGGACTTGCATTTACAACACTTGGATAGCAACTAGTGTTCTACATTGACGATATATGACGACAACGCACTAACAATCATTCATGAACTATTCCAATGTTAGATGTATTGACTATTGACTGTAAGTTCAGGGGACTATTATGAATTACATTTTACAATTGTAAATGAATGTTCAAATGACACCATTTTCATGTAATTTACCTTCATACCAATTGATCTTAGCTATTTGTATCCGTTAAATCTACTATTAATTTCTTTAAACGTTTACTGTTGAAGCTTAAAGCATCGCGGTTACCGTATTAAAATTGAGGTTTACATGGAATGTATAATGTAAAATGTCTCAAAACTAATTAATGGATATAATTTTCTGTAATATTTTGTTATGATGGTTTGTCATTTCATAACTAAAAGCAGTGTTTTAAAATAATTGTACGTATGAATACCATCATTTACTACTCTCATTGATCAAACTATAAAGTTATACTTGTTATTATATGCCGGAATCACTTATTCTTAGTTTACAAATATTCAATATTGTTTGTAATCGTTTAGTATTATTTTTTATATAACTTTCATAGCCTTCAGTTGTATAATTTCATAAATTTGATGATGTTTAGAATGTATTTGCCTATTTATTGAGGTTTGCTTATTGCCAACTCTGAATTATTAAGTGTTGTCTTCGAAACAATTGTCCGTCATATACATTATATCATTCTCCACGATCAATAGCTAATAACGACAATATAATCTCTATCCATAACACTTGTTTAACTGAACATATTTTTCTAGGTAGCAGTTACACAGATCAATCATAGTATGCCGAGCACGGGACTTGCATTTACAACACTTGGATAGGCAACTAGTGTTCTACATTGACGATATATGACGACAACGCACTAACAATCATTCATGAACTATTCCAATGTTAGATGTATTGACTATTGACTGTAAGTTCAGGGGACTATTATGAATTACATTTTACAATTGTAAATGAATGTTCAAATGACACCATTTTCATGTAATTTACCTTCATACCAATTGATCTTAGCTATTTGTATCCGTTAAATCTACTATTAATTTCTTTAAACGTTTACTGTTGAAGCTTAAAGCATCGCGGTTACCGTATTAAAATTGAGGTTTACATGGAATGTATAATGTAAAATGTCTCAAAACTAATTAATGGATATAATTTTCTGTAATATTTTGTTATGATGGTTTGTCATTTCATAACTAAAAGCAGTGTTTTAAAATAATTGTACGTATGAATACCATCATTTACTACTCTCATTGATCAAACTATAAAGTTATACTTGTTATTATATGCCGGAATCACTTATTCTTAGTTTACAAATATTCAATATTGTTTGTAATCGTTTAGTATTATTTTTATATAAGTTTCATAGCCTTCAGTTGTATAATTTCATAAATTTGATGATGTTTAGAATGTAATTTGCCTATTTATTGAGGTTTGCTTATTGCCAACTCTGAATTATTAAGTGTTGTCTTCGAAACAATTGTCCGTCATATACATTATATCATTCTCCACGATCAATAGCTAATAACGACAATATAATCTCTATCCATAACACTTGTTTAACTGAACATATTTTTCTAGGTAGCAGTTACACAGATCAATCATAGTATGCCGAGCACGGGACTTG
This sequence comes from Rhopalosiphum maidis, assembly GCF_003676215.2. Classification (NCBI taxonomy): domain Eukaryota; kingdom Metazoa; phylum Arthropoda; class Insecta; order Hemiptera; family Aphididae; genus Rhopalosiphum; species Rhopalosiphum maidis. The sequence continues at coordinate 10,895,963 of NC_040879.1, forward strand.
CATTTACAACACTTGGATAGCAACTAGTGTTCTACATTGACGATATATGACGACAACGCACTAACAATCATTCATGAACTATTCCAATGTTAGATGTATTGACTATTGACTGTAAGTTCAGGGGACTATTATGAATTACATTTTACAATTGTAAATGAATGTTCAAATGACACCATTTTCATGTAATTTACCTTCATACCAATTGATCTTAGCTATTTGTATCCGTTAAATCTACTATTAATTTCATTAAACGTTTACCTGTTGAAGCTTAAAGCATCGCGGTTACCGTATTAAAATTGAGGTTTACATGGAATGTATAATGTAAAATGTCTCAAACCTAATTAATGGATATAATTTTCTGTAATATTTTGTTATGATGGTTTGTCATTTCATAACTAAAAGCAGTGTTTTAAAATAATTGTACGTATGAATACCATCATTTACTACTCTCATTGATCAAACTATAAAGTTATACATGTTATTATATGCCGGAATCAGTTATTCTTAGTTTACAAATATTCAATATTGTTTGTAATCGTTTAGTATTATTTTTTATATAAGTTTCATAGCCTTCAGTTGTATAATTTCATAAATTTGATGATGTTTAGAATGTAATTTGCCTATTTATTGAGGTTTGCTTATTGCCAACTCTGAATTATTAAGTGTTGTCTTCGAAACAATTGTCCGTCATATACATTATATCATTCTCCACGATCAATAGCTAATAAAGACAATATAATCTCGATCCATAACACTTGTTTAACTGAACATTTTGTTCTAGGTAGCAGTTACACAGATCAATTATAGTATGCCGAGCACGGGACTTGCATTTACAACACTTGGATAGCAACTAGTGTTCTACATTGACGATATATGACGACAACGCACTAACAATCATTCATGAACTATTCCAATGTTAGATGTATTGACTATTGACTGTAAGTTCAGGGGACTATTATGAATTACATTTTACAATTGTAAATGAATGTTCAAATGACACCATTTTCATGTAATTTACCTTCATACCAATTGATCTTAGCTATTTGTATCCGTTAAATCTACTATTAATTTCTTTAAACGTTTACTGTTGAAGCTTAAAGCATCGCGGTTACCGTATTAAAATTGAGGTTTACATGGAATGTATAATGTAAAATGTCTCAAAACTAATTAATGGATATAATTTTCTGTAATATTTTGTTATGATGGTTTGTCATTTCATAACTAATAGCAGTGTTTTAAAATAATTGTACGTATGAATACCATCATTTACTACTCTCATTGATCAAACTATAAAGTTATACTTGTTATTATATGCCGGAATCAGTTATTCTTAGTTCACAAATATTCAATATTGTTTGTAATCGTTTAGTATTATTTTTTATATAAGTTTCATAGCCTTCAGTTGTATAATTTCATAAATTTGATGATGTTTAGAATGTAATTTGCCTATTTATTGAGGTTTGCTTATTGCCAACTCTGAATTATTAAGTGTTGTCTTCGAAACAATTGTCCGTCATATACATTATATCATTCTCCACGATCAATAGCTAATAACGACAATATAATCTCTATCCATAACACTTGTTTAACTGAACATATTTTTCTAGGTAGCAGTTACACAGATCAATCATAGTATGCCGAGCACGGGACTTGCATTTACAACACTTGGATAGCAACTAGTGTTCTACATTGACGATATATGACGACAACGCACTAACAATCATTCATGAACTATTCCAATGTTAGATGTATTGACTATTGACTGTAAGTTCAGGGGACTATTATGAATTACATTTTACAATTGTAAATGAATGTTCAAATGACACCATTTTCATGTAATTTACCTTCATACCAATTGATCTTAGCTATTTGTATCCGTTAAATCTACTATTAATTTCTTTAAACGTTTACTGTTGAAGCTTAAAGCATCGCGGTTACCGTATTAAAATTGAGGTTTACATGGAATGTATAATGTAAAATGTCTCAAACCTAATTAATGGATATAATTTTCTGTAATATTTTGTTATGATGGTTTGTCATTTCATAACTAATAGCAGTGTTTTAAAATAATTGTACGTATGAATACCATCATTTACTACTCTCATTGATCAAACTATAAAGTTATACTTGTTATTATATGCCGGAATCAGTTATTCTTAGTTCACAAATATTCAATATTGTTTGTAATCGTTTAGTATTATTTTTTATATAAGTTTCATAGCCTTCAGTTGTATAATTTCATAAATTTGATGATGTTTAGAATGTAATTTGCCTATTTATTGAGGTTTGCTTATTGCCAACTCTGAATTATTAAGTGTTGTCTTCGAAACAATTGTCCGTCATATACATTATATCATTCTCCACGATCAATAGCTAATAACGACAATATAATCTCTATCCATAACACTTGTTTAACTGAACATATTTTTCTAGGTAGCAGTTACACAGATCAATCATAGTATGCCGAGCACGGGACTTGCATTTACAACACTTGGATAGGAACTAGTGTTCTACATTGACGATATATGACGACAACGCACTAACAATCATTCATGAACTATTCCAATGTTAGATGTATTGACTATTGACTGTAAGTTCAGGGGACTATTATGAATTACATTTTACAATTGTAAATGAATGTTCAAATGACACCATTTTCATGTAATTTACCTTCATACCAATTGATCTTAGCTATTTGTATCCGTTAAATCTACTATTAATTTCTTTAAACGTTTACTGTTGAAGCTTAAAGCATCGCGGTTACCGTATTAAAATTGAGGTTTACATGGAATGTATAATGTAAAATGTCTCAAAACTAATTAATGGATATAATTTTCTGTAATATTTTGTTATGATGGTTTGTCATTTCATAACTAAAAGCAGTGTTTTAAAATAATTGTACGTATGAATACCATCATTTACTACTCTCATTGATCAAACTATAAAGTTATACTTGTTATTATATGCCGGAATCAGTTATTCTTAGTTCACAAATATTCAATATTGTTTGTAATCGTTTAGTATTATTTTTATATAAGTTTCATAGTCTTCAGTTGTATAATTTCATAAATTTGATGATGTTTAGAATGTAATTTGCCTATTTATTGAGGTTTGCTTATTGCCAACTCTGAATTATTAAGTGTTGTCTTCGAAACAATTGTCCGTCATATACATTATATCATTCTCCACGATCAATAGCTAATAACGACAATATAATCTCTATCCATAACACTTGTTTAACTGAACATATTTTTCTAGGTAGCAGTTACACAGATCAATCATAGTATGCCGAGCACGGGACTTGCATTTACAACACTTGGATAGCAACTAGTGTTCTACATTGACGATATATGACGACAACGCACTAACAATCATTCATGAACTATTCCAATGTTAGATGTATTGACTATTGACTGTAAGTTCAGGGGACTATTATGAATTACATTTTACAATTGTAAATGAATGTTCAAATGACACCATTTTCATGTAATTTACCTTCATACCAATTGATCTTAGCTATTTGTATCCGTTAAATCTACTATTAATTTCATTAAACGTTTACTGTTGAAGCTTAAAGCATCGCGGTTACCGTATTAAAATTGAGGTTTACATGGAATGTATAATGTAAAATGTCTCAAACCTAATTAATGGATATAATTTTCTGTAATATTTTGTTATGATGGTTTGTCATTTCATAACTAATAGCAGTGTTTTAAAATAATTGTACGTATGAATACCATCATTTACTACTCTCATTGATCAAACTATAAAGTTATACTTGTTATTATATGCCGGAATCAGTTATTCTTAGTTCACAAATATTCAATATTGTTTGTAATCGTTTAGTATTATTTTTTATATAAGTTTCATAGCCTTCAGTTGTATAATTTCATAAATTTGATGATGTTTAGAATGTAATTTGCCTATTTATTGAGGTTTGCTTATTGCCAACTCTGAATTATTAAGTGTTGTCTTCGAAACAATTGTCCGTCATATACATTATATCATTCTCCACGATCAATAGCTAATAACGACAATATAATCTCTATCCATAACACTTGTTTAACTGAACATATTTTTCTAGGTAGCAGTTACACAGATCAATCATAGTATGCCGAGCACGGGACTTGCATTTACAACACTTGGATAGCAACTAGTGTTCTACATTGACGATATATGACGACAACGCACTAACAATCATTCATGAACTATTCCAATGTTAGATGTATTGACTATTGACTGTAAGTTCAGGGGACTATTATGAATTACATTTTACAATTGTAAATGAATGTTCAAATGACACCATTTTCATGTAATTTACCTTCATACCAATTGATCTTAGCTATTTGTATCCGTTAAATCTACTATTAATTTCTTTAAACGTTTACTGTTGAAGCTTAAAGCATCGCGGTTACCGTATTAAAATTGAGGTTTACATGGAATGTATAATGTAAAATGTCTCAAAACTAATTAATGGATATAATTTTCTGTAATATTTTGTTATGATGGTTTGTCATTTCATAACTAATAGCAGTGTTTTAAAATAATTGTACGTATGAATACCATCATTTACTACTCTCATTGATCAAACTATAAAGTTATACTTGTTATTATATGCCGGAATCAGTTATTCTTAGTTCACAAATATTCAATATTGTTTGTAATCGTTTAGTATTATTTTTTATATAAGTTTCATAGCCTTCAGTTGTATAATTTCATAAATTTGATGATGTTTAGAATGTAATTTGCCTATTTATTGAGGTTTGCTTATTGCCAACTCTGAATTATTAAGTGTTGTCTTCGAAACAATTGTCCGTCATATACATTATATCATTCTCCACGATCAATAGCTAATAACGACAATATAATCTCTATCCATAACACTTGTTTAACTGAACATATTTTTCTAGGTAGCAGTTACACAGATCAATCATAGTATGCCGAGCACGGGACTTGCATTTACAACACTTGGATAGGCAACTAGTGTTCTACATTGACGATATATGACGACAACGCACTAACAATCATTCATGAACTATTCCAATGTTAGATGTATTGACTATTGACTGTAAGTTCAGGGGACTATTATGAATTACATTTTACAATTGTAAATGAATGTTCAAATGACACCATTTTCATGTAATTTACCTTCATACCAATTGATCTTAGCTATTTGTATCCGTTAAATCTACTATTAATTTCTTTAAACGTTTACTGTTGAAGCTTAAAGCATCGCGGTTACCGTATTAAAATTGAGGTTTACATGGAATGTATAATGTAAAATGTCTCAAAACTAATTAATGGATATAATTTTCTGTAATATTTTGTTATGATGGTTTGTCATTTCATAACTAAAAGCAGTGTTTTAAAATAATTGTACGTATGAATACCATCATTTACTACTCTCATTGATCAAACTATAAAGTTATACATGTTATTATATGCCGGAATCAGTTATTCTTAGTTCACAAATATTCAATATTGTTTGTAATCGTTTAGTATTATTTTTTATATAAGTTTCATAGCCTTCGGTTGTATAATTTCATAAATTTGATGATGTTTAGAATGTAATTTGCCTATTTATTGAGGTTTGCTTATTGCCAACTCTGAATTATTAAGTGTTGTCTTCGAAACAATTGTCCGTCATATACATTATATCATTCTCCACGATCAATAGCTAATAACGACTGTATAATCTCTATCCATAACACTTGTTTAACTGTACATATTTTTCTAGGTAGCAGTTACACAGATCAATCATAGTATGCCGAGCACGGGACTTGCATTTACAACACTTGGATAGGAACTAGTGTTCTACATTGACGATATATGACGACAACGCACTAACAATCATTCATGAACTATTCCAATGTTAGATGTATTGACTATTGACTGTAAGTTCAGGGGACTATTATGAATTACATTTTACAATTGTAAATGAATGTTCAAATGACACCATTTTCATGTAATTTACCTTCATACCAATTGATCTTAGCTATTTGTATCCGTTAAATATACTATTAATTTCATTAAACGTTTACCGTTGAAGCTTAAAGCATCGCGGTTACCGTATTAAAATTGAGGTTTACATGGAATGTATAATGTAAAATGTCTCAAACCTAATTATGGATATAATTTTCTGTAATATTTTGTTATGATGGTTTGTCATTTCATAACTAAAAGCAGTGTTTTAAAATAATTGTACGTATGAATACCATCATTTACTACTCTCATTGATCAAACTATAAAGTTATACATGTTATTATATGCCGGAATCAGTTATTCTTAGTTCACAAATATTCAATATTGTTTGTAATCGTTTACTATAATTTTATATATAAGTTTCATAGTCTTCGGTTGTATAATTTCATAAATTTGATGATGTTTAGAATGTAATTTGCCTATTTATTGAGGTTTGCTTATTGCCAACTCTGAATTATTAAGTGTTGTCTTCGAAACAATTGTCCGTCATATACATTATATCATTCTCCACGATCAATAGCTAATAACGACAATATAATCTCTATCCATAACACTTGTTTAACTGAACATATTTTTCTAGGTAGCAGTTACACAGATCAATCATAGTATGCCGAGCACGGGACTTGCATTTACAACACTTGGGAAGCAACTAGTGTTCTACATTGACGATATATGACGACTACGCACTAACAATCATTCATGAACTATTCCAATGTTAGATGTATTGACTATTGACTGTAAGTTCAGGGGACTATTATGAATTACATTTTACAATTGTAAATGAATGTTCAAATGACACCATTTTCATGTAATTTACCTTCATACCAATTGATCTTAGCTATTTGTATCCGTTAAATCTACTATTAATTTCTTTAAACGTTTACTGTTGAAGCTTAAAGCATCGCGGTTACCGTATTAAAATTGAGGTTTACATGGAATGTATAATGTAAAATGTCTCAAAACTAATTAATGGATATAATTTTCTGTAATATTTTGTTATGATGGTTTGTCATTTCATAACTAATAGCAGTGTTTTAAAATAATTGTACGTATGAATACCATCATTTACTACTCTCATTGATCAAACTATAAAGTTATACTTGTTATTATATGCCGGAATCACTTATTCTTAGTTTACAAATATTCAATATTGTTTGTAATCGTTTAGTATTATTTTTTATATAAGTTTCATAGCCTTCAGTTGTATAATTTCATAAATTTGATGATGTTTAGAATGTAATTTGCCTATTTATTGAGGTTTGCTTATTGCCAACTCTGAATTATTAAGTGTTGTCTTCGAAACAATTGTCCGTCATATACATTATATCATTCTCCACGATCAATAGCTAATAACGACAATATAATCTCTATCCATAACACTTGTTTAACTGAACATATTTTTCTAGGTAGCAGTTACACAGATCAATCATAGTATGCCGAGCACGGGACTTGCATTTACAACACTTGGATAGGAACTAGTGTTCTACATTGACGATATATGACGACTACGCACTAACAATCATTCATGAACTATTCCAATGATAGATGTATTGACTATTGACTGTAAGTTCAGGGGACTATTATGAATTACATTTTACAATTGTAAATGAATGTTCAAATGACACCATTTTCATGTAATTTACCTTCATACCAATTGATCTTAGCTATTTGTATCCGTTAAATCTACTATTAATTTCTTTAAACGTTTACCGTTGAAGCTTAAAGCATCGCGGTTACCGTATTAAAATTGAGGTTTACATGGAATGTATAATGTAAAATGTCTCAAACCTAATTTATGGATATAATTTTTTGTAATATTTTGTTATAATGGTTTGTCATTTCATAACTAATAGCAGTGTTTTAAAATAATTGTACGTATGAATACCATCATTTACTACTCTCATTGATCAAACTATAAAGTTATACTTGTTATTATATGCCGGAATCACTTATTCTTAGTTTACAAATATTCAATATTGTTTGTAATCGTTTAGTATTATTTTTTATATAAGTTTCATAGCCTTCAGTTGTATAATTTCATAAATTTGATGATGTTTAGAATGTAATTTGCCTATTTATTGAGGTTTGCTTATTGCCAACTCTGAGTTATTAAGTGTTTTCTTCGAAACAATTGTCCGTCATATACATTATATCATTCTCCACGATCAATAGCTAATAACGACAATATAATCTCTATCCATAACACTTGTTTAACTGAACATATTTTTCTAGGTAGCAGTTACACAGATCAATCATAGTATGCCGAGCAAGGGACTTGCATTTACAACACTTGGATAGGAACTAGTGTTCTACATTGACGATATATGACGACAACGCACTAACAATCATTCATGAACTATTCCAATGTTAGATGTATTGACTATTGACTGTAAGTTCAGGGGACTATTATGAATTACATTTTACAATTGTAAATGAATGTTCAAATGACACCATTTTCATGTAATTTACCTTCATACCAATTGATCTTAGCTATTTGTATCCGTTAAATATACTATTAATTTCATTAAACGTTTACCGTTGAAGCTTAAAGCATCGCGGTTACCGTATTAAAATTGAGGTTTACATGGAATGTATAATGTAAAATGTCTCAAACCTAATTTATGGATATAATTTTTTGTAATATTTTGTTATAATGGTTTGTCATTTCATAACTAATAGCAGTGTTTTAAAATAATTGTACGTATGAATACCATCATTTACTACTCTCATTGATCAAACTATAAAGTTATACTTGTTATTATATGCCGGAATCACTTATTCTTAGTTTACAAATATTCAATATTGTTTGTAATCGTTTAGTATTATTTTTTATATAAGTTTCATAGCCTTCAGTTGTATAATTTCATAAATTTGATGATGTTTAGAATGTAATTTGCCTATTTATTGAGGTTTGCTTATTGCCAACTCTGAATTATTAAGTGTTGTCTTCGAAACAATTGTCCGTCATATACATTATATCATTCTCCACGATCAATAGCTAATAACGACAATATAATCTCTATCCATAACACTTGTTTAACTAAACGTATTTTTCTAGGTAGCAGTTACACAGATCAATCATAGTATGCCGAGCACGGGACTTGCATTTTCAACACTTGGATAGCAACTAGTGTTCTACATTGACGATATATGACGACAACGCACTAACAATCATTCATGAACTATTCCAATGTTAGATGTATTGACTATTGACTGTAAGTTCAGGGGACTATTATGAATTACATTTTACAATTGTAAATGAATGTTCAAATGACACCAGTTTCATGTAATTTACCTTCATACCAATTGATCTTAGCTATTTGTATCCGTTAAATCTACTATTAATTTCTTTAAACGTTTACTGTTGAAGCTTAAAGCATCGCGGTTACCGTATTAAAATTGAGGTTTACATGGAAAGTATAATGTAAAATGTCTCAAAACTAATTAATGGATATAATTTTCTGTAATATTTTGTTATGATGGTTTGTCATTTCATAACTAATAGTAGTGTTTTAAAATAATTGTACGTATGAATACCATCATTTACTACTCTCATTGATCAAACTATAAAGTTATACATGTTATTATATGCCGGAATCAGTTATTCTTAGTTCACAAATATTCAATATTGTTTGTAATCGTTTACTATAATTTTATATATAAGTTTCATAGTCTTCGGTTGTATAATTTCATAAATTTGATGATGTTTAGAATGTAATTTGCCTATTTATTGAGGTTTGCTTATTGCCAACTCTGAATTATTAAGTGTTGTCTTCGAAACAATTGTCCGTCATATACATTATATCATTCTCCACGATCAATAGCTAATAACGACAATATAATCTCTATCCATAACACTTGTTTAACTGAACATATTTTTCTAGGTAGCAGTTACACAGTTCAATCATAGTATGCCGAGCACGGGACTTGCATTTACAACACTTGGATAGGAACTAGTGTTCTAGATTGACGATATATGACGACAACGCACTAACAATCATGCATGAACTATTCCAATGTTAGATGTATTGACTATTGACTGTAAGTTCAGGGGACTATTATGAATTACATTTTACAATTGTAAATGAATGTTCAAATGACACCATTTTCATGTAATTTACCTTCATACCAATTGATCTTAGCTATTTGTATCTGTTAAATCTACTATTTATTTCTTTAAACGTTTACTGTTGAAGCTTAAAGCATCGCGGTTACCGTATTAAAATTGAGGTTTACATGGAATGTATAATGTAAAATGGCTCAAACCTAATTTATGGATATAATTTTCTGTAATATTTTGTTATAATGGTTTGTCATTTCATAACTAATAGCAGTGTTTTAAAATAATTGTACGTATGAATACCATCATTTACTACTCTCATTGATCAAACTATAAAGTTATACTTGTTATTATATGCCGGAATCAGTTATTCTTAGTTCACAAACATTCAATATTGTTTGTAATCGTTTAGTATTATTTTTTATATAAGTTTCATAGCCTTCAGTTGTATAATTTCATAAATTTGATGATGTTTAGAATGTAATTTGCCTATTTATTGAGGTTTGCTTATTGCCAACTCTGAATTATTAAGTGTTGTCTTCGAAACAATTGTTCGTCATATACATTATATCATTCTCCACGATCAATAGCTAATAACGACAGTATAATCTCTATCCATAACACTTGTTTAACTGTACATATTTTTCTAGGTAGCAGTTACACAGATCAATCATAGTATGCCGATCACGGGACTTGCATTTACAACATTTGGATAGCAACTAGTGTTCTACATTGCCGATATATGACAACAACGCTCTAACAATCATTCATGACTTATTCCAATGTTAGATGTATTGACTATTGACTGTAAGGTCATGGGACTATTATGAATTATTGCAATTGGTCTTCGGTATTTAGATTTATTTTGCTTATTTTTTTTTTCATTAAATTACAAATTTAATACATCTTATTTAATATTTATACATTACAATTCTGTTTACAAACCTATATTGTAAGTATTTATATCTGATGACTGATAGACGATCTGTGATTAATGATTATCATTTGTCATTAATCATATATAACATTTTTTGTATTTGTACTTATTTATTTGCAATTCTTTGTTACTAATTAGATTATATAGGTAAGTACATCATTAATCGTTGTCTGTGCACTTTTTATAAGTTATTGCGTGTTTTGGAGGTGGTGAGTTCTTGAGATAGTTATTTAATAGTATATATTATAAACATTTATTTACTACTATTTTAAATAATATACATGTTTAGAAGAAGACTAAAAATTTAAAATAAGAATAAGTTGAGGAATGTATTAAATACAATTTAATAGAAAAATATTTTCGACTTAAATTAAATCAACCCATGTAATACTAATATTAAAATAAATTACTTATTAGTAAATTAACAAATCATGAAATGTACTTACTATTTATTATTTATGCTACCGACTCGGAGACTCCCCTCACAATATTTTACTGTATACACTATAAAAAATATTACAACATTTAATTCAAATTAAAACATCCATTACAGTGATTCACTGGACACCTACTGTATATCAAAGGGGTACCTAGTTCTTGCCTACTTATTTTTTTTTTAATTTTAAAGCAGTATTTTGTTCGGAATATTTTGATTTTTCAAAATCAAATTTCGGTAGTTTATTAGTTATATATTAGCTAGTCACTACTTTAAATACATATAACTCGTTTAATATTCGTCCGAAACAAGGCCGTAACTGAAACAAAATGTAGGTGCCAACTTTTTTTTTAAACATAAATGTTGAAAATTTATAGTCTCTAAACTATATTCACCACTAAAATATTACTACTTTTAAACATTTCGGAAGCCCGTGCCCTTGGACCCTCCCCCTAGTTATGGCCTTGGTTTGAAATCATCCAGAAAAAAAAAGGAAAATTTTACTAATAATAATATATTATAATATATTAATATGACGTGTAATTTTGTTATTTTTATCATAATTATAGATATTTGATTATTATTCATTTTGTTTTAGTATTTTTATACAAGAAAAAAATTTAAAAAATTAAAAATTCTAAAACGAAATATTTGTAATTGAAATAAAATTTCAAATGATTAACTGACAATTACAAACATTGTATTTTATCTTTAAAACGCGTTAGCGACGATCGATAATTTTATAACTACGTATAATAGCCATATTTTATTTTAATCAATGCGCATTCTTAGTAATTAAGTATCTTGTATAAAAGACCATATAATTTGTTGAAAAACGTTCTGCTCACACCTCTTAAATATCGATTGCTGTTCTTGTATTTTTTTCATTATGCTTAAAATTAAACCATCTACAGTATTTTGCCTACACGCGTTTGTAAACGAGTTCGGTAAAGATGTGTTATAATTGACTTCCGAATTTCATTTTGTCAAGTATATATAATGTGTATTCATCATTACAAAGGTCCCTTCATCTGTATGGGAATTGGCAATGCTATCGGCATAACATTCCATTATTCACCCAACTCCAAACTATACAGGTATATTTTTAACAATTAATTATTTAATGTCACAGTAAATATTTTTTAGAGGATGCCTAACCTAACCCGTATGTGTTGTACTGTTGTATCTGTCTTACTAACGTACATCATAAAAATGTTTGTTCAGCAAAACACATTTTATGATGTTAGCTTTAATATTAGAGTAAATTTACCTACTATTAAAATTAAAGATAAGAATATGACATATGCTTTTATTGATATTATTATTTTAAAGTGAGTTATAGCTATGTAAAATATTACAACTTTCAAATGTTCATTACTCACTTTAAAATGATAATATCAATAAAATCATATGTCATTGTCTAGATAATATTCTTACCATTAAATTTGATGATAGGTAAATTTACTCCAATATTAAAGTTAACATCACAAAATGTATTCTGCTGAACGAAAATTTGTTATGATGTATGTTAGTAAGTTAGAGACATATGCGGGTATGGCGTCCTCTTAATGGTTAGGTTTGGTAAGATATTATCAACGATATTATTTACTTTTTTAATGTAATAAATACATCCATGCCAATGGTGCTGTATTTATAAATTAGTAGCTGTTTCGATCAAACGATGACACCGACACATTTTAATATCACACCATCACCATATTATCAAGTGATTACCTATAGTAATTTATAATTAATATAATATCTTTATTTTGTTTCTTGTTTTTTCTGTTTACGCTTCTACGTTTTAATAAATGTACAATATATGAAATCATATTATTATTAAACCATCTCGTTGAGCTGCAACATGGGATGGGCCTGGTTGTTTTGTTCGTGTTTCTATACATTTAGTATATAAATAATGTGTACGTATGAGAGGGTCGAAAATGTACGAACAAAAATATATGGATTCGGTGTGTCGGAATTTGTCCTTGGGTTTACACGAGACGTTTGGCGGCAGCGGCAGCTGCGACCAGTTTTTCCCTTGATAGTCTTTGTTGAATAGAATACTCGTACCGGTTTTTAGGGTGGGTACTTATGAGATCTACGCTGCAGGTGCATCGGCTAGCGTGTATATTTGACACAAATATAATAAAACGTATAAACTCAATAACAACACGCTGCGTGCACGAACACATACACGCCAGCTTAGGGACAATGCAGAACCGGTGCCCAGAAATTTTCGTAAATAACACTGACGAATACGACGATAATAACAACTAATAATAATAATAATACACCCCATGTGAACGTTTAACCGACAGAGTGATGACACACAAAAAAAATCTGTACAATCTGCGCTTAAAGAAAATATTTAACCATAGTATAGTTATTACTATTTACTATATATAGGTACCCGATCGTTCGACCCGGCTGAAATTCGCCACGTAAAAAGATTGTTAGTAACTACATTTCTTCTTTGTGTATTGGGATACTTTTATTGTTAAAATGCCTTATATGTATTATGGTATTAAATTAGATTCAATTATTATTCAATAATAAAAATTGTTACAATTTTATCATCGTAATAAAACTATAATTTTTTTTTTTTTACATTCGCTAATTTACAACTATCAACTATATTAATTGACATACGATAAATATATATCATAATTAAACAATAATATATAACATGGGTATAATATTAAAAATGTTATTTTATACTTAGTTTCCATATTATATCACGTCTTTTAATGGTTTAATCATTACCTACTATAAATGTAATGTCACTACCGGATTTTTTTTTAACTTAGCTTTTTTACACGGAGTTATGCAAAGTGTTTTGGTGCTATATATATTACCTATTATATTATACGGAAAAATCACAATTTATCTTTTCGCTAATCGAGATTATTGTTACAACGTGCACGTTGAAGTATTAAACGGTATAATTTATTTCTACACGCTACACCCATCACTTGTATGCAGTGCTCATAGTCCATAGACCTGCAGCTAATAAATCGATTATCAGTGTATAACAAATAGATACATAATATTATAATATTTCTATGTTCAACGGAATCGGAATGAAACATATTTCTGTATTATATTTCAATTTTAAATAAATAACAGAATAAATTAAGTATATATAAATATTTTATATTTGTAAAATAAATAATTGTTATAAAGAACTTGATGTTTACCATCAATTTTATTTATTTTTAAGAAAATTTTAATTCAAATGCAATGAAAAAATGCAAATTGTTATTTATTGTTACATGTAGTCATAGAGTACACATGATAACTTTCTAAGATTATACCAAATTAAATATACTTTTGCATTATATTTTAATTTTTAAATAGATAACAGAATCAATTGACTATATATAAGTATTTTATTTTTTAGGAAATTTGTCATTCAAATTTCTATTGTTGTTAGTAGTATTAAATTTTAATTAATTCAAAATTCTTATTTTTGTTTACACATAGTCACTATGTACACTTTATAACTTTCGAAGTTAATACAGATACAGAATATGTAAAATATTTCTGTTATATATTAATTTTAAAATCTAAAAAATAAACTCAATTAAGTGAATACAAATATTTTTTTTTTGTTAAATAAATCATTGTTTAAATCAGTTGGTGTAAACTATACATTTTATTTTTTTTTTTAGAAATTTTTCATTCTAATTTCAATTGCTGTAAGTAGTATTAACTTTTAATTCAAATGCAAATATGCAATGATCAAATGAAAATTGTTTTTTTTTTTTTATTATACACAGTTACATAGTCACTTGATAACTTTCTAAGTTAATACGGAATGAAATATATTTCTGTTTTATAATTAAAATATAATAATTATAATAATAAAAATATAATTATTAATTATAAATGAGAAGTTGGGTTGGCTGTATGTTGAAAAGACTCAAGGACTATAGCCGAATCAAATTGATAAGACAGGATTAAGTTCCTCACAGTATTTGTTTAAAATAAATTGTAATTTCAATCGTCAGATGTAGGTGAATTGTCTATCTCTGAGAGATATCTCAATTGTGTATTCCAGTCATCTATTTATGTAATTAAAATAACTTAGGTACATGTCCTACAATTGTTTCAGTATACATAGATGGATTTGTAATTTTTTTTTTTTCAATGAGAAGAAAACTTTTACGTATTAAATGTATGGTTGTACACGATTATGATACCTGATAACTTTTAAGTTAGAAGGGTTGTAATATATTTCTTTAATAAATATAAATTTTTAAATAGACAACAAAAGTAAATAAGTATGTGAAAACATTTTTTTTTTTTAAATAAATCAATGTTATAAATAATTTGACGTTTATCATCAATTTTTTTTTTAGGAAATTGTTCTTTCAAAATTTAATTGCTGTTAGTTATATTAATTTTTAATTCAAATGAAGTAAACAAATCAAATTTATATTTTTCGTTATTCCCAGTCACATAGTACACCTGATAACTTCTAAATTATTTTGAACTATAATAGATTTTTGTATTAAATATTTATTTTTAAATACACAACAGATTCAATTATATAAATAAATAATTATATATATAAATAATTTAATGTTTATTATCATTATTATTTTTTTATTTGAAAATTATTCTTCATATTTCAATTACTATTTGTAGTATTAAGTTTTTATTCAAATTAAATGAACAAATGTAAATTGTTAGTTTTGATTACACATAGTAATATAGTATATCTTATATCTTTTGAAGTTAATCAGGAATGAAATATATTTCCGTGTTATATATAAAATATAATAATAATAATATTAATAGTTATTAATTATTAAGTTAATAATTATTTATAAATGAGAAGTTGTGTTGGATGTATCTACAAAGTGCTCACAGCACATAGCTCCCACATAAGCTCCCTTCCCACATAAAATTGATAAGACAGGATTAAGTTCTTCACAGTACTTGTTTAAACTAAATTGTAATTTCAGTCATCGGATGTAGGTGATTTGTTGTCCCTTTTAGAGTTGTTCCAATTATTTTATTCAAGTTATATATTTATGTAACTAAAATAACTTACCTGTTCTAGACTTTTTTTAGTATACATAGATTGATAAGTAATTATTTATTTTAATGAGAAGAAAACCTTAAATAGTAGGAGGAAGCCCATCATAAAATTTTAAAACATAAAAATAAAATGTGTGAACAAATCTTTAATTACTTTAGGAAGTATGTAAGCTTATATTTTTTATGTAGGCTTAGTCTTAGCTGTACGTAGTGAATCCTAGTTACATAACATAATATGTGACTGCATAAATATATAAATTATTTTTAAATACATTGAAATTGTTAATTTATTTTGTTTTAAAAATAAATGTAAAAATGTTATTTGATTATTATAATAGTTTATTATAGTAATTAATATACTATGTATTAAATGCTTCTTTTTTAATTAACAATTTATAGCTTCTCAATCTAATATACTAATACCTTTAACTTATATTAAATTAATTAAAAAATCATACAACACATTTTAAAAATCTAACATAAAGCATAATAAGTACTAACTACTAAGTACAAAGTATTTTTTTTTTTTATTTGATATAATTTTTGATATCTTCGTTATACATATTATCTATTATCTATCGTAATAAAGAAGTGATAATGAAAAACGAATATGATATTTTTCACATAAAAATGATAATGACTGTGGTGGGCTACACGGAACCAAAAGGGCAATTTATGTATGTATAATTTACTTCATTATAAGTACTAATTATTGTTAATTTAATATATTAACGATGAAACCTTAAAATAAAATATATAATATATATATATAAATTATAATGTTAAATGTACTTACTGAATGATGATTTTTTAGACTTTGAAATTTTGACTAGTATTAATAATAATATTAGTGTGATAGGTAAGTAATTATACATGAACAAAAACATTTTTGTTTATAAAGAATGACTCATCGATATTGCAAAAAAAAATAGTTTATTAGACAATAAAATCTTAGTAGCTAAAACTAAAAGGTGAATATTAATAATGTTTTATAATTAAAGTTACATTGTCAAATATAATGATGTGCTTAAAAATGAATAAAATTATAATGATACTAATATTATTAAAATTAAAATTAATTATAAAATGATAAAATCAAATTTTACTTAGCTAAAAGGAAATAAAAAAAAATTTAAAAAAATTTGATCATCAAAATTTCGGAGTGATGTCCTGGATAGGCGTGTATCGACTTCTGCTTCCTACAGACGATACTTAGGTTCTAAACTCCGCCATTTCAATTCTGCCTCTTTATAAGGGAATTCATCAATGTTAGCAAACTCGAAATACTTTATAGGAGATGGGGATGGTACTGGTGTCATACTGGTATCGGGGAATATATTATATTTATTTTCTTTAATATATTTATTTGACTGATTCCATCTACGATGTTCAATTGTTGCAAGAGCCCGCATAACATTCCACCGGCGTATTATATTGCCTACATGTTCTTGAATCTTAATCTTTTTAAGGGCTTTTTCTTCCTCGTAATTTGTATTCTTAAATTTGTTATCTATGATATCCATAGGCATCCATTTCTTCATAGTTTGACCAAATGTTGTGTCTTCATTGGTCGTTTTAGTATTGTTATCTTCCTTCTTTAACATATCCTGGTTTTCAGCCAATACTGTCGGCAGTTTTGATTGTTGCTGTTCAGTTAATGTACTCCGGCGTTCTCGTTGGAAATTAAATAATCCCAAGTATTTATTTGTAGACATCCTTTTCTGAATACTTCGGCCATCAGGACTAGGTGTCGTACCAAAGTACTTGTTGGTTTTAACAAACGGTTCGACCGGATCCCATGGTTTGGGGGGATGTCCGAAGTCTGGGTCACTGTATGGAGCTACTGTAGTTGTTTCTGAGTTTCCAAAACATCTTTTCTTCCGTAAACTTCCATCCAATTGTAAATCTATTTATTAATAAACATAATTTATTTTATGAAGTGATATATAAAAATACGACAATATTGGATAGGTATGTATAAAACCGATAGATATTTGCGAGCACTTAATAAAAAATAAATAAACATCTACACATTTCATATTTAAGAGGATGTTAACTTAATATTTGTTTTTTCTCTAAGACGCACAAGCAACATATTATATAAAACGTTTTCACCTAAAATTATTTTTAATGACTTTTAAGTAAAATCACAATAATTGTAATTGAAAAAAAATAGTATTTAAATTTCTGTTTCAATTTTAAATCTAAACAAAATGCAAAAATATGAATAATTTTAAAAGGTATATTATTTAAATTTATTGTAATTATTGTGCATAATATATATATATACTTTTTTAAAAGATTTAAGTCGTATTAAAAAAAAAAAAACAGCATAACACTGGATACATTGTTAATTAATACAAAATGTCATTATAACAGGAAAATTCTAACAATCAAAAACATTACGACCAAGCGGGCATGAACTAGTATAGCTTATTTAATTTTAATTTTTTTTTAATAATTTTATTCACATCATAGAAAAAGACTTATTATTTTTTATATAAATAATATAATTAATTAAGAAACGAAGAATTTGTTCATATTATAACTATTATTTTCTAATTATTTATAGATATAAAAAATTGAAACACAATGAGTATTTTAAAAATCTATTTTTCATCATTTTAAAATTTAAATAAAGTATTAAAAATATTTTTAAATGATTTCTAAAAATAAATTTTAATATTTTTTATATAATTTGAAAATATTTAAAAAAATTTTTTTCATTTAAAATAATGTTTTAACATTTTATATTGAATGGAAATCTGGATATTTGAACATTTTTTTAAGTTTATAAAATAATGAATAAATTATTTTCCAACGTTTTTTTAAACATATATATAATATTTTTTTTGCTACTTACTATAATATAAGCTTAGAATTAAATATCACCAAATCTATATAATTGCCAATATCCTCTGCATATCATATCATTATTTTTACCAATTTACCATTATTATTATTTTTTATTAATAGTACAGTTAAATTGTGAAATATTAGATTGTATAAAGTACTTATGCAGTATTTATAACAATCACGATAGAAAAAAAATATAAAAATTAAATAGTAACATTGGTAATGGTAAATTAAAGTAATAAGTTTTAACAATAAATACAAATATATATTATACATGTATAATAAATGCATGCACAAAAAATTATATTATACATATTTTATAATGATAAAAATTATAATTTTTTACCTTGTTGATCCGGGAACTTTGCTTCTGTTTTTGTCAGCGGCAACACATCAGGAGCATAGGAAATCGCTTGTATGGGAAATGTTACTGATAGCAGTAACAATAAAGTTTCTATAAACGCCATCATGTTGTGGGTTTGATGCGAAACTTAAGTAATGTGAACAGTTAAATGTACTTAGAAAAAGTCCGGAATAAAATTAAAAATTAAACTGGAAAATAAAGGTGAGACAGAAATGGTGATCGGCGCTCCTGAGCATCCCCTTTTATGCCCCAGCAGTGTCGGTGTCGGAGTGGTGGACGGTGTGGTGGTGGTGGTTCCCACCACCGGTTGTGCATCGAAGACCCATTAGGCCACAAGCTTACAGGAGCACCGGGTGAATACCGGCATTCTATTGGGCAAACTGCTCTCCTACCTTCCTGCTCACCCGTCGATCAGCCAGCCCATCCAACCACCCATCTTCCCACCCCTCTAACAATACTGCTTACAAATACAGGCATGCGTACACGTTAAAACATTCCCTGCTCTAACACAACAATGATAGTTTGATACATTCATATTATCCGTTAAAATCGTTATATTGTTAACATGATTTTCGGAAACGGTATAGGTACCTATATAGTTATGTTTGTTAATGTATAAACATTGTAGGTTAAACACTTAGTCAACATAATATTGTCTATAAATTATTAATTTATTTACAAAATTTACTATGGTGGTTACTTATTTATATTTATTTTAGTATACTTACGTATCCTGCCAAGTAGGTAAGCACTATGTTGACACGGTCGTTTAGAATTTCAACCTATGCCTACTCATTGACCGTTGTGTACCGGAGGCAACTTACGTATTAGATTATCAATCATCAATAAGCTACCAAATACTAATATTGCTGCCAACGAAAATGTAATATGATTTCATAATAGTATAGTCCATTACACGTTATACTTGTACTATGGATCACATTGACCCAATTAGAGGGACGCTTAGTGTGTATTAGTGCCTCCACTTTTAAAATTAGCACCTTCAAATATATTTTAAACTTTTTAGAATAGCAGGTAAGGTATACCTATCAATATTTATTCTACGATACGCCGAAATATTAATTCGATTGACAATATATTTTTACAACAAAAGTAACGCAGTACGGCATCAGAAAGGCGGACAGCTGCATCCCCTGTCAGAGACCATATGTATAATATGTATACGATACATGTGCACTGCTAGATCTTGTCATTTTCTTTGGATTTCTCATTCCATTATTCTACCCTATACAGCGATAAATAAAATAAATTGACCAATAGTTTTTATACGTATTGCATTTTAGGTGTTGCTTTTGATGTCTTATACAGTGCCATACGGCTCCGTACGAATTGATGACCGAAATAAATCCGAACCTTTACAAATTTATTCAAGTTACAATAACCATATCAATCTTATCACTCATCAGTAACATATAAAAAGTCATTTTTATCAATGCGCCGCATCAAGATTTGGTTAAGTGAGTATGGTGCAGAGTAGATTTATTAATTGTCTGTCTTTATTTATAGAAAGAGATCTAGCAAATTGGTAAATAAATGAACAAATAATTGACTAATAATTGAATATAACTAAATTATTTTTTTATTATTATTAATATTCAAACTATAAAAACATTTTTTTTTAAATCGAATGTCGTATACCATTTATAAACATAAAATACAATTTTAAAATTAAATAATAATAATTAAAAATCAAAATTTTAACTGAACTGATATTTTTAAGTAGATAACTCATGTATATTAAACAATAAAAAATATTTTGAATTAAAAACTTCAACCATGACGATGCATACATAATTAAGATCCAACGTGAACAACCACTGTTAGTTTTAGAACATTTTAAATATTCTAAAGTAACTCGTACGTTAGCTTCAGGCGAAATAACATGACGATGTATACAACTATAAATCGCAAATGTAAAGTGTTTTTAAAAGCGTTTGGAATAAATAATAATGATATTACGGAGAAAAATGATGATCATATAACCACGAACCTGTTAGAGATCAATTACTACAACGACAATTTGTTATACCACCACGCCGAACGCAAAGCAACTGTGGATATCTGTACTTGGCCAAATCAAATTTTTTGTAGTGCAATAAGCAATGTACCCAACCCTCGAGATCTGCAAGTAAGTAATATATATTAATTATTAGGTACCTACGTTAAGAGAACGCTATACCCGCATGCGTTGTCTCTGTCTTATACACGCGTAACATAGCTAAAACCTGTTTTGCACGGGACAATTTTACTCCCTCGATATTTTAATTAAAACAATCAAAATTATAAATCCCTTTGGGAAGAACTTTACCTGTGACGTAGCGTTTTAATTTTTTTGATAACATGAATGCAATTAAAGTTATCGATTTGAGAACTTTAGATTTTTTTCATTTAATTATTTAAAATTATTAGTTACCATTATCAAAAAAATTAAAAGGCTACGTCACAGGTAAGGTTCTTCCCAATGAGATTTATAATTTTGGTAATTTTGATATAAATATCGAGGGAGTAAAGTTGTCCCGCGCAAAACAGTTTTTAACTATGTTATGCGTGTATAAGGCAAAGACAACACATGCAAGTATAACGTCCTCTTAAAAGAAATATTTACAACGCCAGAAGAATGTCAATGCATGTACTACCAAAATCACATGAAGTATTAGAAAGTGTGGAAATAGTTAAAAATACAAATACAAATTTTTTATTATTAATGATAGACAAAAAAAAATAATCGTTTGCTGTGATATAAATTTAAAAACGCTTTGCACATAAAAATATAAATATAAATATATATGTAAACGGAACTTTCCTCATGCTGTACTAAGTTTTTTTAAACAGGTGTTTACAATACATGTTCATATAAGTGGCAATTACATACCGCTTGTTTTTTGTTATTTAGCCGGAAATACTACAGATACATATATTTCATGCATAATACATGTCCGTGAAAAATGTAAGGCTGTACCTACATTGTGAATTTAAACCAATAGTCATTATTAGAAAAAAACTATCCATCGTGCATTTAATTTTATTTATAACATTAAAATATAAAGATGTCGATTCCACATAATGCAAGCTTGGTATAGAAATATACAACAAAATGAATTAAGTATAGACTACAAAACAAAAAATTCGAAAATAAGCAAATAGTTGATTAATTTTTATAGATTAGTATTCTAAGAGCCGGAGAATGTTTCAAACTTTTTTACATTAACCCTAATGGAATCGAAACCTGATGATAATCGAGTTACTAAATTCGCAGATTATTTAGTCGATACATACAAAGGAAAAGATGCTATTTTTCCGCCTGATGCGTAGGCCTGCTCATTAGTTGATACGTATTTAATTAATGCATGTAAATCATTTCATGCACATTTTAATTCGTTTCAATTCAACTCACCCGAATATATATTTCGTCATTACAAAATTAAAAGAAGTACAATCAGAAACGTACATTAAAATGAACAGCTTAAATGCACCATTTCAATTTCAAAATGCAAAAACTAAAAAAAAAAAAATAATTCTTAAAAAGAACATTTACAAAATGTACAAAATATAAATATAAGGAAATATTGGTGAGTGAATACGTCGAATAGCTTTTTACTTAAAAAAAAAATAGATTTATATTATAACATTATATTATTACAGTAGAACCTCGATTAACCGTCAGTTTCGGGACCAATTTTGCTTTGACGAATAATCGAAAAGACGGTTAAGCGAGCAACAAATTTTTTTTAAACATACATACATATTATTTATTATTTTTTTTTTAGTAATTATGAAATACTTAAAATATTTGCATACAAAGAGACTAAAAACGCGAACATTCAAGCGAACGAACACACGTGTAATATATAACTAACTGACTTTTCAAAAACAAAATGCGATCACTATCGCAATTAACTGTTTTTATCTCATCCATAATATGTACATTCATAATATGTACCTATCGCGTATCTAGTAGATATTGCCGGAAAGTTTTGGATTATATTTATTATTATTTATAACCTACTCATACACAAAGCGATAAGATTTTACTGCAACGCGTAAATAGGCCATGCAAGTGTAATCTGACGGTTAACCGAGAAAGACGGTTAATCGGGGGACGGATAATCGAGGGTCTACTGTATAACTTTATAAAATATTGGAATTCGAAATTCCAACGAAAAACTGCGTCGTAGATGATATTATGAATGTTGTAGCCCCGTATAATTGCATTATACGCGTATAAATTTATTTTTCTTTCGAACAAACACACAAGGCCAACTATGACAGATACCACCCCATACCATAATCATTGTGTACAGGATTCCTGGATTCCAATAACAAGTGAAACCCATTTCAAGACTGCTGTGAATAAGTCAGACACCTGGCATATGTATATTGTATATAGGTATCATGTACGGCGGGCACATTTATTCTTCACATAAAAACATAATACACCGAGTTTTAATGCGCAGTAGAGATCGGCGGTTCCCTTTGATGAGAAAAGAATGTCTACCCAATATATCTGACCTGACCGAAGGGTGCGTCGAAAAATAACAATTATTTTCCAACTGAAATCTAAAATACCAAAAAATACGACGCAGTAGACGTCATCTTATACCTATGTTTATAACATTCAATACCCACATAACTATAATTAAAAACGACTGGGATATGAGTTTCAGGAAAACACATTTATGACCCCCTACGACTTGAGATTTATAACTACCTAAGAACATGACCGTCGTTATAAGAACGTCGAAAAAAAAAAATTATACCGACTCCTTTTGAATCGAAGGATTTTAAAACCATCATAAATTACATTGACAGCCAAAGAACTGCGTCGTAGTTTTGGATTTCGAAAAATAAAATATCAACAAAAGGAAAAATGTTCTTCTATACACACGAATGGACTGTCCGGCTAAGGGGATTGTAACAATTTATTATTGACATAAATTGGAATGTATGTGTTATAATAATAGTGCGCAAGGACCGGCTTTCCTGGGGCCTATCTGTTCTTTTTACATTATATTATATAGATTTAATAATAATAATATGTTCGTATATAATAGGGTTTCAAAAACCTGTACCTGTAGTATTCACAGAAAAACTTATCTTAAGAAAAATCTTTATTTAAATCCTTAAAATGAATATTTATTTGCTCGAATACACGGTTGTTGGAAAAATAATTATAAGCAGGTAGTTTTATATTTTAAATGCTTATGATATGTCTTGGAGACGTATAATTATCAACGATAGACACACATGTGGACATAACGATATGGTGTGTCTTAACTGTCTATCGTATTTTTTTAATTAAAATTATTTATTAGAAGTTACTAGATAACAATTTGCTGTATAATAAATAAGTGTAGAATGCACAAAGTCACTGAGTAGATCATTATGTTATATTCAGTCAATATTTCGAAGGATATTTTATTATATATTTATATTGTTATTAGAAATTTACTTTTCAACTATAGTAATACGGTCATGTTTAACTATAGGTACTTCTCAAAAACTCTTAATATATTATGTTAATATTTTTTCATCATATATTAGTTATATGTTCATTCTGATTAAAACATTTTTCAAAATATTTTGAAAAAATTTATTGTTTAATGAAAATGAAAATGAAATATTGCAAGTTTCCTATGATTAATTACAAAATAACGAAAACCATTCAAGGTGAAATAGTTATTATATCTATAATACATATACGCGAATAAAAATTTCGTCATAATGTAAACTTCGACCATATTTTGCATTCATAAAAAAACATATTTCAGGAATTACGTATCAGCGGATATCTGCCGCCGCCGGTTCACCGCGTCTTCTGCCGTACGTCGTCGTCCAAAAAGGCCGTTAAAATAATATTTAATTTAAATGCAAAAATCGTTGTTTTTTGTTGTAACTATTTTTCTATATTATTATACTTTTTATATTTTATTGCGTGGGTGCTGATCGCATTATGCAGTGGCATATATAGGTTTTTTAAAAGTCCATGCAACACCAAAAAATAGACACCCACTCACGACTAACAGACCAAAGAGTGTTCAAGAAAATTAAAGTTGTGACAACCTATGCAGCTGCATTATTTGAGACCATAGTTATACGCCACTGGCCATATGTTTGTTAATATTTTCTATTTTATATACGTGTGCGCGAATCACAACCCTCATATTGTATTAATATTACGTATATTATATTCGGCGTCATAATTATCCATTTATATTGTTGTAATTGTGTATTTTATTTTGTGTGGATTTATTTAATGTATTATAGGCATAGGTAGTGGCTGGCCAGCAGTTCACCGGATGCCGACAAAGCCGTGAGTTATTTTTTTACATTGTTATTATTATTATTATACTATATTATTATACATTATTATTTATTACTGTCAAGCCAAAAGGGCTATCTTCCTATATATTTAATTATTATTGCGGAGCCAAAGGGCCTTTCTTTTCTATATTCTATATATTAATTATACCTGGTTACTGCTTTAATAGCGTTTTGTTTTATATTATAATTTTGTGTTATTGAACCAGAAGGGCCATAACTAATTTTCATTAGACTTTATTATATCTATATTTTATTGTGTAAGGGCTATACAGTTTTTTATATTTACTATTTATACATTTGCAATTATTACCTAATTATTTTATATATTATTATTATATCTGGTTGAGCCGAATCCGCATTTTGGTTAGGCCTATTATTGTATACATTTTTTACTTGTTGTACCAAAAGGGCCAAAAGGGCCGTAATTTGCTTATTTTATTATTACATCATATTTATACCAGATTTTATTTGAGTTACTCCCTTTATCATTAGTTTTAAGTACACACACACAAACACATATACACACTTTACACACCACTACACCACATAGCTCACTAGTATTTGTGCGGCAAACCCAATCAATTCTATTTGAGCTATATACATTTAGTATGATAGTACGAACTACGAAGTATTTTGATAACCGGGCGTACGGCCTATTATTGTCTGTTCCCGGCCCATACAATAATTGTATAAAATATCTGTCCTAACTATGATTTCGTTTCTATGATGGTGGTAGTGTCTCCAATAGGTATATGTATTCATTTTAAAGTGCTCATTTGTTGTCTAGACGCATTAAAAATGATCAAAATTTATCAATAGATACACGAGCATGATACGATTTATACGTATTATATTATTAAATCCATTAGTGTTTATTTTTGACCGGAATAATACATTAGAAGAAACCTTCTTACTTATTATTATTATATAAATTGTAAAAATATGTCCATTGGTGCCTATACAAAATGTTAACAAAAACGTCGTCTCTGCGACGCCACTGCAACATTCACAATAATAATATGTCCCATAATACATCGGTCAAATAACACCCTGCTGTGGTAGTCGATTTTCGAACACAAAATAATAATGCGTATTATTGTCTAACCTACCTACGTCCGCCTTTAGCTCGTCATTTTTTTTCGCATTATACCTAATCTATACAGATGTTTTCTGGACTTGAATTAAACACGATATCGGTTTTTCATTTAATTTAAAATCATCAACTTGTTAATCGCTTTTAATAGAAACATAAAAATGCATTATGTTTTTTTAATCTGAAGGTCAGAAAAGAAATGGCTATTATATAATATATATGTAAGTTTTAATTTTTAAAGTATATAGCCTAGTGCGATTGAGTATAATATCAATATGTATAATGTATATATAGTACCAGGACCGGCGGAAGGGGGTAGGTAAACTGGTCACCCGCCTAGGGCCTCGCGCTTTATAAGGCCTTGCGTTTTTATATGAATTTTACTATGAATGTGACAATATGAGGTTATTTTTTTTTTTGTATCTGAATTACTTATTCAACTGAGTAATTAAATATATACAAGTATAATAATAGTATAGTCCAATATTGATGAGGAATAATTTAAAATGTTTGATATTCATGGGTTTTGCCCAATATTTGCCTTATCGATAAACACACGAGCGAATAAAAAATAAACGATTTCATTTTCTTATAGATTGCTTGTCAAAATTACGTAAGTAGCGGTCATTATACTTACTATAATGAATTATTATATATTACATTATAAATTACAATAGATATAGATATTTAATATTATTATAGTTATTATACATCTGTAAATGTCTTATTTTTTTTAATAATATTTTGTATTTTTTACCGTTTTTACATGTTCATCTAACATGTTCTTACGGTTGATTTTGTCCTATCGTTGGCCTTTTAACAAAATAATTTTTACTAGTTTATTTAGTATAGTTAAATTAAATTTTTATTAATCTTACTAATAGGCAATAGCTTTATAAACTATTAGGAAAAATATTACAGCTTGATTATTTCAAAGACATCGATAAGCGACGAATTGACGTGCGACCAAGTATAGTATTGGCTAAAATGACGTGCGGCGAAATGTCGTACGCGTCCGATTGTCGTGCGTCAAAATGATCGCGACCAAATGGCGATACACTGTTTTAATAATATAAATGATACCGCATTATGGTATTATACTCTTCGACACAGACTAACTGTCAGAGAATCATATATCAAACTATAATACTATAAACTATAAAGGTACAATAACTAAACGATATCAAGTATATAAATTTACCTTAGACCACTGTCTATATGTGTCCAAATAATTATCACCAAAATCGATAAGCGACGAATTTACGCACGACTTAATGCAGAATGCGTCAAAATGACGGGCAGCGAAATGTCATACGCATCCAAATATTGTGCGTTTAAATGACTGCGACGAATTGACCAAACGTTTCCCGTTTAGCAGCAATTGACATTTAAGTGTAAATAAAGACATTAATTTCAATGTTCATCTATTAAGGATGATTTCTATAATACAATACATTTATGATATCATTATCTATTACCTATATAAGTGTTTTTTTTTTATTGAAGAATGTTGTCATTATGGTAGGTACGACGTTAATGTTCTATATTTTGTCAGTCATCGTATGATCGGAATTTCTATAATCAAAAATGTTCGCAACAGAAAAATCTTAACTCTATATCTATACTTGTATAAAAATTATTTATTTTTGTCCTCATATAATATATTGTAACACCTTAGAATTCTAGATAGACTACGAATCGCGAATATTATAAAAATATACCGAGAAATACATTTATTTACCTTCGTATTTGTATTACAGTCGATTAAAATTTAAGTTAAAGTCAAAAAGTAATTCTGCTGTTATTAAGTGGTAATTAAGTAATTAAAGTGGTAAGATTTTATATTCAAAATGAATATTATATAGTATTATATTATAATATAATAATTTTTAATTATATTTTTCATTATGTTATTATGTTGTTAAAAGTACATATTTAAAAGATTTTGACTTATTTTAGTCTTTTTATAGTGTAGTGGGCCAACAACTGGTTGTCGAAAATAAGTCGTATCAAATAAAGAAAAATGACAAAATTATTCCAAGTGTTTTTTAAATTTAAAATAATTCAAAGTCCGAATGACAAGATTCTGATGTAGACTGGCATGAAGGTGCTTGCGCTAATTGGTTAAATCACGTCTGCCGAATGCCGGAGTCCTCTCTAGGGCCCCCTTATGTAGTCGGTGTCCCATGACCTACTAACCACTAACCTACTCATGTCCCTTCTGGCCTATTCCGAATGCGTCATTACATTTTCATGCTATTACGCATTTCAGGATTTATGCACGTGCGATGATTGTATTCTATGACGTCCAGATGATGCCTTACCCACGCACAAGCTTGACATCCGCAATCTTTTCGCTAGTATCTTCCATAAATGGTGTTCTATGGGCGTTTTCGATTATAGTGTAATAATGTACTGTGGTTATGATTTTATCATACGTGGATGCTATTGACTATTTCCTAGTTCAGGTGGAGTGATTCCCTTTTATTATCGTCTATTGTTTTTAGGCGTAATTAGGCTTAATGTAATACAATCCCGGTACGATGGCTACCCTTCTCTCATTATATGTTAGAATGTTTATTTCTACGTCGTAGTATTCTTATTGCGTGTTATATTATTCTAATATATTGGTGATCGTTATTCTAATACTTATGCCTACGTCACAGTATCTTTATTACATATTATATCATTTATATGAGATACCAGAGCACGTAGAAATAGTTTATATACCAAAAAATTATTCATGCCTTCTATTGTGTTCAATTCTAGGACAATATTCGATTATATATATTATTATTTTATTATATTCCGATTCTCGATGTCAACTTATAAGTTAATAACAGATAGTCGTATTACTGTATACAATGATATTATACGCGGGTGTAATTTGGGGAGAATTGGGGGGGATTAGTACCCCAGGATTGAAATTATCACCCCCAAATTCATTCCATTTGTGGGTGAACTAAATTATAAGCGGTTTCAATACCCCTACTTTTTTTATTGCAATGATACTTCTGAATTATTATTATTATTATATAATATATACGTGTGTGTTTAGTGTTATATAGGTAGCTTGTGTGGCCTCAATAATAAATATTTCAACGTTAATAGTAATAATATTTACGGTGACGATAATTTAAACTAATATATATTAAAATAAAAACTAGAATGAAGAATTGAAGACTGGCTGACGGGTCCAATGGTGGCACTAATATAACATGTACAAATGTTGTTGCCTGTTTACTATATACGTATAGTTATGCATGGTGGCTGAGGACCGTCATTCACCGTACTGTGGGCCAAACGCTAGGTTTTAATACCTATTCTTTCAATGTCGATTAAGACAATGATAGTGTAATAATAATAATAATAATAATTTTACATTATTTCGACGGTTTGATACTTATTATTCATATTATTGTTTTTTAGTTTTTAAAAGATTATTTAATACTTATTTAATAATGTTGAGGACGTTGAGGTAATCATTTCTAAAGTAGTATTTGTTTTATTAAAACATTCATTAAATTATCTCATCCAAAAAAAAAATCTATTTGGATACAATTGATATCCCAAAAAAGTCTGTGCAGTACCTACCTGGTAAGTAGATCGGATTCGAGTTTATACATGTGAACCTATAATTTTCCAACGGTTTTATCAAATTAAAAAAAATTCAATCAACAGTTTATAATTTTAGAATAAACACTAGCTTGCGGTTTGCTTGAGGTTTTAACTGGTTTCCCAAACGTGACGATGTAATCGTTATATTTTATTATGCATATTCAAACCATTTTAAACACGTAACACCGTCTGCTATACTACAGTACTACTTGTCTTACCGTGCCGTGGTTTATATTGGTCAATATAATTTTAACAAAAATATTTTTTGGACACAAGTTTATTCTTATAATTGGGTAGCCTAGCTTAACCCCAAGTTACACATACGAAAAATTTTTAAACACCGATAATGTAGAGGAATTTAATAATTGGACACCTGCGTTGTTTTATAATATCATTGGGATAAAATGACCACATTAGGGGGTCGCCATGGATTGAAATAAATTTAAAGTTTCTACAGATGTTTCAGGGGAACAAAAAAACGAATATAGGTCTTATTTACATTATAAAACTATAATCTATATTATCTTCATCTTCACATAAGCTTCGCCGGCTAATGCAAACGTATTGCGACGTGCAGCTATAAATTATTATGAGTTTTATACAATATTATTTAAGATGCCAGATGGTTGTATAATATGCTCACAGCATGTATTCTACAGCAAGCAGTGTCGTATACTCGTATTATAGATTTGTATTTCCATGTAATAATATATTGGGTATAAAAAAAAATGTATGCGTTTATAAACATATTAGTAATATATAAAACAATAATTTTTATAGTAATGTATATTATAAAAATCAATGTTTTGTATCTTAATAATTATACAATTAATGAAAAAATATTATATAGCGTTATAAAACACTAGTTATAACTCATGTTATCGTTACTATAAGAATATTAACACGCTTATACCACAATAAAGTGCTTCCCGTAGGCGATAATTGTCCATTCTTACAGTAAATAAACCTGTTTATATATTCTTAAATTAACAGCTTGGAATAATAATATAATTTTTAGCGTTATACTTGCGCACGAATAATATTGTAGTATACCTGCCAAATCAAAAAAATTGTGCTTTTCAATTTTATGTTATATATATATATATATATATATACAATGAGGACAGAAGGTTAGTATGATTTTAATTATTAATAATTAGGGCTAGAGACTTCATGCCCCAAAAAACCTTAAAATATGCATGTATATATGCTACATATTAAAATATAATACATTTAAAAAAAGTATATTTGTAATAAATAATAATAATATTTGTAGATATGTGATACATAAATAGATAAATTTGATTATATAAATTAATTTGATCAATTATCTGAGATAATTATTTTTCTTTTTTCAGATTTTTTTTCATCTTGCATTGAGTTTTAGTTTAAAACAATCATTTTTAAATTAATTTAAAAAACAACTTAAATTGATACATTTGTATATTATTTTCAATATAGTACTAATTATCTTGAGCATTACATTGAACTATTAGATATTTTTTTAAGTTAGGAATTAAAAACTTAACAATTCATATAAATAATTGTCAAATATGCACTTATAAAATGAAAAATGGTCAAATATGCAAAATATGCAACTATAAATTTTAATATAAACTCGTATTGCTATAAAATAAATTTCTATATTACTTAGCTATGTTTTTAATTATTATTTAAAAACATGTTAACTCCTAAAAGTCCCAAGCCCTATTAATAATTATAGGCAATAGTTATTACTTTGGTCTCCGTCAATTAGTAAAACACTTGTATTTTATGTTCATATTTCTAACTCATAATATAACAAGATTTGCTTACATTAACGTTTATAGGTATACATTTAATTGTTTTATTGTACTTATTACCTTATTAGTTAAAAAAAATATATTTTTCATACGTGTAATTTTTTAGGTACACTTTTTACTGTGATTAAGTGCCAAAATATATACGTATATAATATTTTAAAATACTAAATCGAAATAGGTAGTCAAAAAAAGCTATATAACGACGCGTTTACTTAAATCTGTGTTATCATACGGCATGTCGTATTCATATAGCTTTCAAAACAGTCATGATTCCAAAACGACCTGCAATTCGCTTTAACGGCTTCTCTAATAAACACGGATTTCGAACAGTATGCGTACACAGGCGGGCATGTCTGCCTGTTAACAAAAAGCCAATTATCACTCAGTACGAGATTCATTATCGCATAACTTATAATATTTACATAATATATTGTATAGACATTAGGTATAAACGTCACTGTCAATAGCACTGTCACCACTACTGTCACCACCACCACCGACCACTTCCGCATAGTAGCAATCAATCGGCAAATCAATGCGCAACTCATTTAACGATGATTATGATATTATATAGATTATCTATCATTATACAATAATAATATAATGTATGTATTAGATAGGAATTGTTCGTTGCGAGTTGGGGAGAGGGAGACAGCAGTCAGTTTTACATTGTTCACATTCGTACAAACAATCCCGGACGCACGACGCATTTGCATCACTATAATACGGGGGTCAAACCAGACGATGACGGTAAGACAACGACACAATATTCGTTAGTTCGTTACAGTTCTCATATGAAGACGACGTTGACGTTGTGAGTTTCGTTTGTTGGTAAATATAAACGTTTATCTCTCGACCCACTACCTAAACCCTCTATAAAAAATATGGACATAGAATTACAAACACTACCGAGACACGACGGTGCACCGGAATCGTCGGAACACAGAAGCTCGTCATTGCGACCGGAAAACGGAAATACGTAGTGATCCGAACGGGATGGTTCGCAGAAACCCCTAGACAAATACGGTTCTCGGCCGACTAAGTGCCCTTCATCGAACGCGAGAGTGTCGCAATGGATCATGGTGGCCGAATGAGAGGATAGAAATCTGGCCGCCACTGAACGGACGAAGACAAGCTAGGCGGAACATTTAAAATGTGACACGCAGCTTCCCCGGCCGGCCGTCGTCGAAAAGAAGGACAAGAAAACGATGCGCGCGCTAGCCGAGACAGGCTTCGACGTGCAAGTGTCGGATGACGCGGACGACTACGATTCCGATGATGACGTGTACGACCAGAATGGCCAGGTGCAGTGTCCCATTTTCAGCAGACCATCGGAAACGGAAGACGAAGAGCTCGAGGTCGCGATGAATGTAACTGCACAGCGAGTCGGCGACGATACGGTCACCACCATCATAGCTACAGGATAAATGGACAGTTTGTACTATCTATTGTTTGAGTTACATATCGCGGACACTTTGTACGGTGATAATAAATTGATAGAAATCGATCGCGGACACTTTGTACGGTGATAATAAATCGGTAAAATTCGATCGCAGACGTTTTGTACGGTATGTAAATGGTAGTGTTTTTATTTTGCATGTATTTACATATTTTGAATAAAACTCATATTATTGCATACATTGAATAAAAGAATATTATTGCAAAAAATACATGTTTTATAGTATATTTCGTAGTTAATATTAATTTATAATTTAATATTAATATTTCGTATTTACTTCTAGCCCTGCTAATTAAAGTATTAAACTTGGTTTTTTTTGTCAAACATAAATTTTCCAATTTTTCAAATATAAAATTAAAAATATTTCCACTATTATAACTATTGTTAATTATAAATTTTATTTCTAAATTATTTTATTTTATTTCTCAATTATATTATATTAGGACAAACAGCCAATCACTGATGTATTTCAATAAATAAATATTTTTTTTGTAACTATATTTTTGTGTTTATCTTATAAAAATTTAAATGCATATTTGTGCATATTTTGGTGAAAAAATGCATATTTTCTTACTAAAGGTTCTAAAAAAAAAAAAATAAATAAATAAAAAAAAGTATATTTTACAATTGTTTATTGCATACAAAACCCTGATTATTATTATTATTTATGTATGTTAACATTGTTAACTACCTGTGTTTTGTAATAACAAATAATTACGTCTAACATTTCATGTCTCAACATTTTTTTTACCTGAAATAGTACAAGCTGTTCGCGGTTTTCATTTTTTCCGGGTGAAAACCGTACAAAGTGTTTTACAACGTAGCTACAGATACGATGCGCATAATTACCAGCTCTATCATCACCGCTGCGGGGGTAAAAACAGCTAATCAAAAGATCGGCATCAACTTTTTTTACGAGGTATACGTATTATGTTCTCTGTTCGGACTGCCAACTCGCATATTAATATATACATCTAACAATTCAACACGTTCGTTAATTTATGATTATTATTATTTATTATTAACCTAACCATTCGTGTCAATGGTGCCATACTTATAAATTAGTTGCTGTTTCGATCAAGTTATGACTCGACACAATTTAATATCATTTCATCACCTTATTATCAAGTAATTATAATAATTTATATAATGATATGTTGATATTATATAATATCTTTAGTTTGTTTCTTGTTTTTTCTGTTTACGCTTCTAAGTTTCAATAAATGTACACAATATGAAATAATATTATTATTAAACCGTCTCGTTGAGTTGTAGCGTGGGATGGGCCGGGTCGTTTTGTTCGTGTTTGTACTATATAGTAGTGTATAAATTATGTGTACGAGAGGGTCAAAAATGAACAGACAAAAATATACGGATTCAATGTGTTGGAATTTGGAATTTGTCCTTGGGTTTACACGAAGCATTTGGAGGCGGCGACCAGTTTTTTCTCGATAGTCTTTATTGAGGGGTGTACGACAACAAGACGCCGACTTATAAATTATTGACGAAAAGGCAGAATACACGGACCGGTTTTTAGGATGGGTACTTACGAGATGTACGCTGCACGTGCATCGGCTAGGTATATCTGACACAAATATAATAAAACGAATAAACACGAAAACAACGCTGTGCGTGCACGAACACATGCACGCCGGCTTATAGGGACAATAGGGAGCCGGTGATCAACCATTTTCGAAAATAACGCTTACGAATACGACGATAATAACAACTAATAATAATAATAATACACCCCATGTGAACGTTTAACCGACAGAGTGATGACACACAAAAAAAATCTTTACAATCTGCGCTTAAAGAAAATATTTAACCATAGTATATAGTTAGTTATTATTACCTATCAATGGCTTGTATACGGGGGTGCAGCACTTGTATCCCCTGGCAATATATAGCAGGTGCAAAGATGTACGTTTGCACCTGCTGAAATAAACTGAACTCCAGATTCGATAAAAATATAATTCTAAATTATTGTTTGACAAAAGATAATATAGTGCTGAACAAATGATAAAAATATAAAATACAATACGTTACGTAATAATTATGTTATTATTAATCAATAATCAATTATATTCGTAGGTATTATAGATTGTAAGTAAATAATTTATAATAAATATAAATAAATGTTCGTGTTGCCAAGAATATTTTTAACAATTCCTACGAATACTGCGTCGTATGAAAGAAGCTTTTCGTGTTCATGCTTACATTTCTTAAAAAAACATATCTGCGAATAACAATTGGCCAAGAACGTTTCAGCAGTTTATCTTTGTTACAATTTGAAAAAAAAACTGTTAAAAAATAAATTTTCGAAGAGTAATAGAAGCTGCTTTTTTGTGGTGTTCTCTGGGTTATGCCAAATCGCTTTATTAAACTAATTTAGAGACAGTGTTTTCCAAAACGTTAAACAAGAATGCAATTATTTTTAGGCGAAAAGAGGAAACTATTTTATCATTTTTGGTCGAAAAGAGGAAGGTCAATTTTGAAAATGATAATGCTGTCTGAAGACGATCAGTCAGTATATATTAATAATGATATTTAATGATAAGTTTTACATTATTTATATAATTTGTATTAATAATATAGAAATTTATTTTACTATTACCTGGTAAGACAGTAGCTTGAATTATTTTTTCCAAAAACATTTCATTTATTAAATTATTAATACTAACTAGTATAATATTGTATCTATTTATAAGATAGGTTTTTATATTTTTATAGATTATAGGTAGGCATATTGCATGCCATATCACTGTGAGTATAAAAAATATAATAAATAATAATAAATAGGACAAATAGATGTAGTCGTTTAGATGTAAAAAAGTATATGTATTCGACATTCGTATAAATCAATAAAAATATTTGTAGTACCTAAAATTTAAAATAATATTATTATAATAGATAGGTATTATCAGTATATTAAAAATTAATAGTTCTTTATAAATTATAAGACTATTGATATTGTGTTCATAATATAACTTTAATATTTCTCTGAATTAATATAAAATGTTGATCATTTTTTAATATAATAACATAAGATAATATAAATAACTATTTTGGACATTAAAAACTTTTTAGATATTTAATACACATTTTGGACGTATTATATAATAAATGTTATTTGTAAAAATAACTATTTTAATTGTTGGCGTAAGTACCTATTATAATAATAATTAAAAATTTGTTTTCGATATATTTTTAATTTTTATATTTTAAATTATAAATAATTTGTATATTTAAATATTTTATATTCATTTTTGACTTATTTAATAATATAAATAATTAATAACTTATTAATTGTATTGACTGATTTATATTTTATTACGTCCAAACGGCTTAACGGCTACGTTCATTTATCCCTATTTGTAAACAGATGCATACAAATGTCTAGTCTCCGCAAATAATTACTTATAGTCTTTGTA
The DNA here is from genome assembly GCF_003676215.2 of Rhopalosiphum maidis. Lineage (NCBI taxonomy): Eukaryota > Metazoa > Arthropoda > Insecta > Hemiptera > Aphididae > Rhopalosiphum > Rhopalosiphum maidis. The sequence goes on from NC_040879.1 coordinate 10,933,395, forward strand.
AATATATAATTAATTTTAAAATGTGCATATTTTAATATTTTGTATATGTCATTAGACTATATTCTAGCTAAAATTATTAAATAACCAACATATAAGCCTGTAAACCAACTTTAAATTAAATGTATTATGTATATGATTTAGAAAACTCCAATATCACCAATACGAGGTACTTCCTCAGTGGTGAATTGGGCAAAATAATTTGTAATATAATTAATTATTCTTGTATGTATTTTATCTATTTTTTTGGCCAATAAATATTATCTTATCTTATATTATATAGGTGCTTAACTTTGACCAAAGTTAAACATCAAATTTCTATAAACATAAAAAGGGATAATATATTTGCTTGTTTACAAATAACATAAATTTATACATTCTTTATTATTTATATTTTAAAATTAATTTTTACTACATTTTCAAATTTTAGGTATGAATATAAAAAATTTTACGAAATTTAAATTAGAAGATAATTTGTGTAGGTATTTAAGTATTGTTAAATAGCAGGTTATGTTTATTAATATGTTTAGTTTAATACGACGATTTTGTTTTGTTACAAACACATCGATAATATTCTAAATAAATGTTAGATCTTAAGATAATTTTTCTGATTTCTTTATTAATTTCTAAATATTAAGTATTTGACATTACCAGTGGTTTAATTATGTATAAATATTTTTTTTTTTGTAAAATTAATTAATTGTATGAATAAATTTATGTTTGTCATCGATTTTATTTCATTTTTAGAAAAATATTCTTCAAATTTCATTTATTGTTGTTATAGTTACATATTACCTATGGGGTAAAGTTTTTGGTTAAATTATATGCATGAATATATTATTTTAAATAATTTAAAGTCATAATAACATTTTTATTATTATTTTTATCATTAGGTTTGGTAAGTGATTATTTTATAATAATAAAATTAAATAATAATATAAATTATATATTAATAATATAAATAATATATATATATTATTAATATTTATTATATTTTTTTTATATATTAATTATATTATAATATATATTATAATTATTTTATTTTATTTTATTATTTTTTATTTTTTTTTTATTAACATTCATTTATAATTTAAATTTCGTATTCCAAAGCAGAATATATTTCTGATGATTTCACATATACGTTATTATATTACATAGGCAGTAGGCATAGAGCATTGTTGAAAAAAAATAATTACCCCGTAGGTACAATTAATACGAAGCAAATGGTATTAATATAACTAATAATATTTACTATATGAATCTTCGTTGAATTTAATAAGCTGAAACTGTACTGTTCGAAATAATAAAATTCATTATAATAAAATGGTATTATATTGTGTTTTATTTATATTTTATGAACGCATAACAATTTTTTTTTCAATTAATATTATCATCTAGAATGATTAATAGTAGCATGTGACTATGTAAGCTGCCGTATCTAACGCACGCCCTTTCCGTTGCTCCGTTAAAATACCACTGCAATTATCCACATTTTCTCAAATTTGGTTTGTAAAATCGCAAATACAAAATAAAAACTATTTAATGGTTTTTTTTTTATTGATTCTCATAGAACTTCTCTATTATTTTATTATTGTATAATGTAAATCGAGTAAATTTCTTAATTATTCCAAGTGTTATAATTACCGTACAGTAGTCGCGTTATTGTGAGCGAAGCGCAGCGGTGCGCGACCTTGTCCATGAGATAAACATGCCACTATCGCCAAATGTAAAATCTAACTATAAAAATAAAAATACTACTAATAAAATCAATAAAACCAATAAAAAGTATACTCGCCTAAATATACCTACAAATAATCCCAACCTGATCCATCCACCCTTACCAAATAATTCAAATAGTCCAATTATCAATAGCTGGTTACAACATACCGAAAAAAGAAATCACTCAAGTTTCTCTAAACCTAACTCTCCAAACATAAATAAGAGATATAAAACAGATATAAAAAAAAATTATTTATATAAAAATCGATTTGAAGTGCTATCACAAATCGAACAAATCGAAGCCAACACTATTATATCAAGCCCAGATGCAGTTTTAAATTATCCTGAAAACTTTTTATTTAAATTATATGTCAACAATCTTAAAGTTTAAACGAAAAATCCAGAAACCTACAGAACAATAATACAAATATTGTGTACTAATTTAATCTTTGTGTAATGACCTACATAATATGTAATATACGTTTATAGTTTATACGTACATTGTTTGTTTTTCGTAAATGTTTATGGATCGTTCGGTACACATTTTTTAATTCGTATATATTTTTGTAAAATTAAAAATTCGATCATTCTGAATAGCCTTATATAGAAATAAATATAAATATATAAGGTATTGTGATTTTCAGTAAAACACCTGTACGATGCGATTTGAATTGAAAGACGTAAGTTCTGATCGTTGCCGTATTATTAAAATCAATAATTTCTAAAGAAGGCGTTCCATATTCCCACAAATAATTCGAAGGTTGACAGCAATACGTGAGATCAGCACATTTTCTCGGCTTTGAAGAAAAATTACTATTGTAACGCATTGGTGACAACCTACCTCAATATATTTCCTGCTGTTTGTTTCATTTCTAAAACGCCCTGTCCATTATCACCAATTCGTACGGCACTATATAAAGCATCGAAAGCAACAATAATACCAAAAATGTCATACATTTAAAAGCTATATAGGACAAATACCTCACACAAAGAAGGTTCTATACGCCAAAACTACAGAGATCAATTTATTTTACTTATCGCTGTATTTGTAAGGTAGAATAAAGAAACGAGAAACCAAAGAAAACGACAAAATCTTGCAGTACACGTGTGTCGTCTACATAAATATATATATATGGTCTTTGACAGGGGATGCAGCTGTCCGCCTTTCTGACGCCGTACTGCGTACCGCGTTACTTTTGTTGAAAAAATATGTTGTCTGTTGAAATAGTATTATAATATAATCGTAGATAAAATCATTGTCGCCATCGTCCGAGTCTGTATATTTTTAAATTGTGAAAGGTAAAATACTTAAGTGTCAATTGTTGTACTTGGCGGGCCTACATAACATCGGGCTCCAAGATTCTGTCGGTATACTTACTGCGCTATAAAGTATATAATATATATAGATGTTTTTATACCTACCCGCTGGAATAAAAAAACTGTTTTTGTATTACCGTAGTAGTGATATTGTGATGTACATAATACCATACTAACAAACATTTTTACTACATATCTTGAATACATATATGCATATTTTGTTTTGTACACAAATAAAAACACTAAACATTTTTGTAAATGCACGTATACACTTTTTTAGCTTACATGCATTTCTATACTACACAATAAAATAGGGGTTGATTAAGTACAAAATATAATATTGTTGCGTATCATTATAGTATCATTATAGCCATAATAAAGTTAGTGTACTTATGCGTGATATAAATCTTTTGTGGGTAAAAAAAAGTTTTGGTCATTTGTAAGATTTATACTGTCACACAACCAAAATCAACACCCTTAAAAAAATATTTTAAACTCATAACTGGTTCAATGCTCATATACACAGTTATAATAGTTATATGACACAGTGAGTACCATAAAAGCGCTTTCAAAATATTTTAATTTATACTGTAATTAAATAATAATAAAATACCTTGGTAGAGGTATTACTAAATAAATTTTAAACGCGATCGTAAATAATAAAATATACGCACGTATATAATTAATTGAACCATTGAATTATTTCGAAACAATAATTAGAAAATACTGTTTGAAAATTGTTTATTGTTTTAACTGATCTATACTAAGAGTATAACGAGTAATGGACTATATAATATTATGAAATCATATTATATTTTCGGCGGCAGCAATATTAATTGGTAGCTTGACGATCATAATCTAATACGTATAGTTGCTAGTTGCTTAGTTAGTTACTAGTTGCCACTAGTACACGCCGATCAATGAGTATATAGTATATACTATATAGCATATATAGGTTGAAATGATAAACGGCCGCGTTAAACACTTAGTCAGCATATTGTTTAACTACATAGCAGGATGTGTAACTGTGTAAGTATACTAAAATAAATACAAATAAATAATCACCATAGTATATTTCGTAAATTAATTAATAATTTATAGATAATATTATGTTGACTAAGTGTTTAATATTACAATATTGTTCTTATTTGTCATAATAGGTGTTGGTAATATTATTAAATGGAATTTTACATGGTTTTTATATTATAATATATTAATATCACGTCTTTAAAAGATTTAATCATTATACTTACTAAATGTAATGCCACTACACGAATTTATTTTAACATAGTTTTTTTTTACATAGAGTTATATCGAAGTGTTTTTGGTGTGATATTTTATACATATTATACATATAGTATAATTGCGCGTCAGTGGCATACCTACAATGTTTGGCCAATATATCATAATAATGATGAATTTACATCGTGAAGTCGTGCATTTTCAGCCTATATTCCAGGTGTGTACATATATAACAATAATATAACACAATCCTACTATAAACAGTGTTGTGACTAATCTAGAAAATTATTTAATTATCTTTAATCTGTATCTAGAATCTAGATACATTTCTGTTGTATTATCTTTATCTTTATCTAGATAAAAAAGTACTTATACAATCCTAACACTGAATTTATAATGTATAATATATCTTAGAAAATTCGTGTGAACGCTATACAGTCAGGCGTCGAGAAGATACGCATTCCGTTTTTCGAAAAATTCATATTTTATGAAAATATCTTTTCCAATAAACCAATACACCGTATATTGTCATATATATATATATATACATAGATACACATTCGGTTTCGGGCATCAAATATCGTCGCCACCATCGAAACTCCACCGTGCAGATGTATATGTGTTGGTGCAAGTGTTTAACCGTGTGGGTATGTCTGTATTTGTTTGCAGTGCTTGTCGGTAAGGGTGGGGGGGGGGTGAGTGGTTTGATGGGCTGGCAGATCGATGGATGAGCAGGAAGGTTGGAGAGTAGTTCGCCTAATAGAATTTCCGTTCGCCCGGTGCTCGTAGGCTCCTGGTCTAATGGGCCTTCGACGCGCAACCGGTGGTGGCAGCCACCACCACCGTCTACCACACCAACGCTGTAGAAGCCGCCGCTGCCGCCGCCGCCGCCGCCGATAGGGCATAAAAGGGGGAGCACAGGATCGCCGATCACCATTTCTGTCTCAACAGTCATCTTATTTTCCTGTTAAATTTTTACGTGTACTCTCAAACCCACAACAGGATGGCGTCCATGACAAGTTTATTTATCCTACTTGCACTCATTTTCCATACACAAGCAATTTCTAACGCACCCGAAATATTTCCACAAACAAATCCAGGAGAAGAGCTCCAAGATTCAAAAGGTAAAAAATTATAATCTTTATCGTTTTAAAATATTTAATATTTATTTTTTTGTGCATTTATATTTTTATTTATTGTTAAGACTTATTGACATTATCTTACCATTGGCAATAATCTTATTATTTAATTTAATTTAATTATTTTTAAACATTATAATTTTATTTTATATTTTATTAATTTTCTTTTAATTTTTATATTTTTTTCTACTGTGATTGTTACATTCTACTGCATAAGTACTTTATACAATCGAATATTTCACTTTACTAATACTTCACTAATAATAATGGTAAATTGGTAATAAAATGATATAATATTTGCAGAGAATATTAGTTATTATATAGAATTGGTGATATTTAATTTAAAGCTTATATTATACTAAGTAGCAAAAAAATATTTTTTAAATGCTTGAAAAAATGTTGGAAAATGGTTTATTCATTATACAATTTTCAAATGACCAGTTTTCCATCGTATATACGAGACGAAAGCGCAAATCAAAAGAGCACATATATAATATAGAAACATATATTTTTGGCTCAATCTAAGTTTCAATATACAGCAGTATTTGGTTGCGTTTTAATTTAAATTGTATTGTTGTATTCATTCGTTTTCGCGTACTGTATTTACGTAGGTACCAAACAATTCTCACGAACAGCGAGAAGTGATATCTATGTAAAACCAACATGACGTAATAAACATTTTATAAATTATATACTTATTTTACATATTATACACTATACCAATTAGTCTATCGCGTTAGCCATAAGGGCTCACTACCCGTGCTTTGTGCACAGCATAGGGCGATTACAAATCAATCGAGCGGTTTTGCGTCTAATATCGGATATGAAACAAATACGGAGATGGGGATTGTTTTGTAATGAGATCCCCTTTTTAATGTTGCCTTAGAAGTACAATTGAAAGGGTTAGATTCGCGACAAAAAAATTGATGAAAAAAAAATTACTGATACAGGAGTCTAGGGGTGGCCAAACTTTTTGATAAAGTTATACTAAGAAATGAGAATATTATGTTTTTCCTTTGTGGAGTCATAAAAATACATGCGACTATTGGATAAGGTCGACTGGAATTTTTTATTAAACTAATAAATATATAATAGTACATTTTAAATTTAAAAACTTTCATTGCATCTTGCGACTGTTAAACACGTATTTATTCGAATACACTTTTAAAACCGTTTGATCGATGCGAACTTCACACATTATTAACCCATCTAATACACAGGCAACGCCGTGACAGAACAGTTAGTATATAATATATGTATAATGAATAATATAATTTGTTGTTTTAAAAAGGTAGGTTTAATTGAGGAACTATATCTACAGATATACCTAACGCGGTAATATTTTTTACGGTGCTGCGATGACGAGGTTAGTTGCCCGAATCGCTGAATAACAATTTTGACGAATTACGAAGACAAAAAGTAATGCGTGACCTAACATTCACTGTACCAGGTCCCTTTCGAAAGTCTCGATTAAAATAATCAAGCGTAATTTGACCGACGCTAGGATCGTCCGTATGACGACGATTCACTACTGTCATAATAATATCTAAACATTATAAATACCAGGGCTTAGCACCTGAATCATTTATTCGGGTTTCGGGTGCTGCATGTATTCGGGTGTTTGAACCACCGGAATAAAAATGTAAACAAACATTTGGGTTTTCAAAACCGTTATTATTCGGGTTAATATTGGTTAATACGGGTGTCGAGTAATCTGGAAAAATCAGTAAATATCTGTAAATAATTATTGAATTTACCTATGATTGATTGTAAGATTGTTCCTGTTATTATATTATTAATTATTTAATTCTACAAAATTGAATTCGCAACATGAAATACATACAAAATTATATATCACACGAAGATAAAAAAAATAAAAAATATATACGGGTTAATCCGAATAGATCATTCGGGTTTTAGTTAATACAGGTGTTAGGAAAATAGAATCATTTAGGTTATATGGGTTTCGGGTGTTTGGTTTTTAAGGGTGTTTAGGGGTGCTAGGGGTTCGGGTTAATTCGGATGCAAGATAAATACCTATCACTTAATCATCGTCTCACTTAGACGTCCATGTATGAAAGCGCAATAACAATATTGTATAAATAAACAGTATAATATTCTTAAATTTAATGTGGTATTCGTCTTCTTGTGTGTATAGTACATGTGGATAAAACCAAAGATTACTGTCCACCATTTGGATCACCAGACGTACAATTTAAGGTGAAGGTGATAGGCACTTACGATCCACCGGCAGGCGGATGTGCTTCCATGCAACCAGACAGTGGAGATATTGTACCAGCGTTTAATTTATGGCTGGGTGATCTCAAATATGGCATTGGAAGTTGCGAAGAAACGAGTACGTATAATGAATTATTATAATATTGTTACAGTTCAGTGGTGAGGGGCGGGTCCTGTGCTGCGTCCGCAACTCCAGAAAGGTCTCCCTGTCTAAAATTGTGTTTTTATTAGGACATACGTAAACTACGCCCAAATGACATTTTTTTTTTTTTGTAAACTGCGCCCAAATTGTTGTCTCCGTTAAAAAGGTATAATGTAAGCTGCGCCCAAATTTGTATCTTATGTTAAAAAAGTATAATGTAATCTGCACCCCGTTTGTAAATTATACAGAACTTTTAAGAGGATGCCAGCGTAGTATTTGTTGCCTCTCTCTAATCCACACGCAACATAGCAAATTTTACGTTCACAAAAATGACTATAACTAATTTCTCAAATTAGAGTGAAGTGACCTATTATAGAATTTAAAGTTAAGAACATTATCTAGGGCATTTCATAGGCGTTTTATTATATTTTTATTTTAAAGCGAGTTATGAGTATTTTAAAATTGTAAATTTTTTACACATTTTACTATATTTATAGTATTTTATACTTCACTCTAATTTGAGAAATTAAAATGGTTATAATCATTTTTGTGAACGTAAAATTTGCTATGTTGCGCGTGGGTTAAAGAGAGATAACAAATACTATGCTGGCATCCTCTTAACCTATTAAAGTAAATCTATGGTTGTGTACTTTTTCGATCAAAATGTATTTTTGTCCAAAACCATAGTATTTATAAAAATACCAATACGTTGTCAAATAACTATTGAACTATATGATAACTGATGATTATCACTACATCGTATTCACTTTAATCAGTGAAGTCACAATGGCCGAACAATTCGTATCACAGCGCGAAAAGAGCTTAAAAATAATTTCAAAATTTAAATGTAAAATAAATCGGCCTCTAAGTTCAGGTGAGGTTAAGTGACGATGTACAGTCAAAACTTGCACAGCATTTTTAAAAACGGTAGGTTATGATGATAGAATCGCTAAACAACAAAATTTAAACCATAACCACGAATCATTCAATGGCCAAAACTTTCAGAAACAATTCGTGACTGGTATGTGAAACGCAAGGCAACCAAAGATATATGCACTAAATTTTATTTTATTAACTATTAATATTAAAAATATGGCTGTAATAAACCAAATATAAATTATTTAATTATTTAATTAGAAATTGTATTTTTTTTTTACTTTTGCAAAAATATAGCTCTTCATTTTTAAAATTTTATCACAGCACAGTTTACATGTCAACTTTGTATACTTGAAAAAAACTCGGGCGCAGTTTATATGTGTGATTTTATGTTTACTTGTACCTTGGGTGCAATTTACAATCGCTGTTTTATTAAATATATAGTCGATATCACTCATACATAATGAAATTCCTTTTAAATTTAATTTTGTTATTAATTCAATTATTTTTTTGATATCACCGCGACTTATAAAGATGTTCACGTCCATTTCATCAGTAGTTTCCAAAAATAAAACTAAGCATCTACTAGTTCATTTCTCACATAATAGTATTTTACTAAGATATATATTTACATTTTTTGTAGAATTATTTCTCAGATATTTTTCGTTATTAAGATTTAGTGAATTGAACGCTTTAGGTTTAGGTTCTAGATAATTCATACATTTCTGGCCTTTACTTTTTTTTGGTTAATTTATTTTAATATCGTAGACAATAGTTAGTTTCTTGTATAGCTGACTCGTAGAACACTAAGATCTAGGTAGTTTTTGTTTGTAGATCCAATATTATTTATTTTATTTAGGCAGATCCGAATAGCTTTATTCTGCTGTGTGATTAATAGTCTTAGTATATTCTCAGTAGCTCCCCCCCCATACTATTATTCCATATTGGCAAATTGATTGATATAAAGGCAATAGTATACATTTCTTTATATCAATCTAATACATACATTATTTTATAAGTATTTTAAAAGTAATTATAATATTTTTTCATGCGAATATTAGCAGAGTATTAGTATTTTAATACATGTTTAAAAGTATTTTTTACAAGACTGCTCATTACTCATGTATTTGTTTTGTTCTAGTACTTGAAGCAGATATGCACCACTACGTGTTTAAGTGTTTATCAAAACAACCATACGTAGAGTATGAGTACATTAAAGGTTGGTATGTTCAACTATACAACAAAGGTGCCAAAAAAAATAACTACAGATGTAGCGTGAGTATACTATGTTTACACATACCTTACAGACAGTGTTGTACAAAGATAACCAAAAAATTATCTAGATAAGATAATAGATAATTTTAAAAAGTTTCACAGTTTAAAGCATGCAAAAGTTGTAAAATGGCAATTTTGTTATAAATCAAATAATATAAAGTATTAAGTTACCTATGTCATTATGATTTATTTCCTTTAAAATTATCTTTATTTATTTTACTTATATCGAGAAACAAAATAAGTACAAACTAGGTACTTTTGTTTATTGCTTAAACATAAAAATTATATTATTAAACTATTTTTTTTAAAGATATTGAGTTTTTAATCAGTTTAAAATATCTTATACTATACATACTATGAGATTCAAATTGAAGGTATTTACTTGTAAGTGATATCGAATCAAAAAAAAAAATATATAAAAACTTAACTAAAAAAACTCACAAAGAAAAAATTAAATTATCTAGATAAGATAAAAAGATAAATATTTTAATCTAGATAATGCACAACACTGCTTACAGATTCGATTAATAAATTAGGGATTTTTATTTAATATTAGGGGTTAATCTATTTTTATCTTTTTGTCCACTTACTGCAGTTATACAAAATACTCAATGATGAACTACGATCAATCAAGATGGTGGTTAGTGGCGACGAATGGTGTGATGGTCTGCCACAGATGTTGGAAAGTGAAGAAGACGCAGGACCTAATAGAAATGCTTCGATGGGTTCTTTTGGTCTTTTATTTACTAAGAATGTGGTACATCCATTACCATTATCTGGTATCAAAAGATGGTCAGGAATAAGAGATGGTGTATAAAAGTTTGTGTGTGAAAAGCCAACGATCATAAAACCTAATAATTTGTCTTTGCGAAAGGTATTGTCGTATTGTATTTTTTTTTTTTAAATTTAATAACTGATGTACACTATCTACTATAAAAGTTTAATAAACTAAAATATTATCATATTATGATTATTTTGATTTTATGTGTACCTAATTATAATAGTATTTTTTTTATAGTATACTCTATAATTTTAATAATAAATTTAATAATATTCTACTATCAATAATACCTAATCGATTTTTAATCATTATATTATGTTCTTATCAGTGGCGTGTCAAGCATAAAATAATTGGGTAAGCCAGTTTCGTTCTGTAGTGTGTAAGTGTGTTTATATTGTTTATAACTATTAGGGAAGATTTGTCCTATAAAATGGGATATGGGTAAGACAATATTCTTTAATAAATATTAATAATATTAATAGTAACATTTTTATTTTTGATTAAAACAAAACTAGTCAAATAAAAATCGGGTAGGCCCGGTTGACCGGTCTAGACCGGTCTAGTCGGCCTACCCTGTAAACACGCCACTGGTTCTTATAACATGCAATTAATATTTATTAAATAATTTTTTTAATTATTATTTTTATTCAACAATACCTAAGTGATTTTTAAGGAATTAAAAAATTACACTGCTGAGATATTAAACCAAACTTTGTTATTCAATTTATCCCGACTGCTGTCTAGCGTGGAAAAATGTGGGGGGCGTCGAATTTTGTAGTGTTTTATTATAAAACATCAAACGTATAAAAAAAATTGGAAAATTAATTAATTTATATTAACAAAAAATAATTAATGATGTGCATATTTTTTTATATTTTATATTTTTGTATATCGTATATAGTATACCTATCTATTTTGGTTCATTACAATTTATAGTCATTAAAAATATAGAAAACAGTTTTTGATAATACTATATTTAACATGTTGGTAAAAAACATCATGGCTATTCCAACAATTGAGTTAAGTCTTCTTGTTTTATTATCATATGAAGATATTATAAAATAATTTGCAAATAAAAAAACAAGACTTCACCATTTAAAGTTAAAATAGTTAAGTTACCTAAGTTTATATGCAGTATAGATTAGTTAAGATGTTAAAGTTAAACATCTGTTTTGTATGCCTTATAATTTGTACTATATAATAATACAGTTTTTTATTATAAAAAATATTGTAAATTGTAGTTTTTTACTTAATGCTCTTAACAATGGTTATAGTTTTGTATTATCATTAATAAAAATTATGATTGTAGGTTTTTATTAAAATTTAGTAAAAATTCATTGACATTTTTTCAAAGTAGGCTGAATAAAACAATCAAAATAAAAACATTGGTAGTCTAAAAATTCAAATGGATGTCTACTACTATTGTCTAAAAATTTAATATTAAGAGTAGGTATTATATAACTTATTCACTTTTTTTAGGAGCGGCAGATTGTTGGTGCCTATAGCCATAAAAAAGATAAATCCGCTTTTGATAATATAATTACATAAGCTAAATTTGAACTAAACTATTTTTATTCTTTATTTACGAAAAATAATTACAATTTATTTTTTATCGAGAGTATTTTTTGACTATTTAAAAATTGTATAAAACACCTTAGTATTATTTTACTCTGTATTTTACTATTGTTTGTATTTTCAATTTGTTTGACTATTTTTTTTCAAGTAAATCGAGAACATTGCAGAAAGTTTTCAAAATAAACTAAAATTTAAACTGAATACTTATTATTATTATTATACAATATGTAAAACAAAAAATGAAAAGTTTATAACTCTAGCATGTAAAATAATAAGATTAGTATTTAGAAAAGTATTCCCAAATATTAATTGTAGGCTTCTTGTTAATATTTAAAATGTTCAATAACGAAGAAGAAAAAAGACCGTTTCCACACTTTTTGAGAATCTTGTATAAAATATATTAAAATATATTTATAACACAGTTATGCCTATTATGAGTTTCAGTAAAATACATATTTCCGGTCTGAATACAAAACTTAAATTTCAAATAATGTAGTATTATTAGTTATAAGTTTATTACTATAAATAATCGATTATCTCTCCAGACATTTGTAAAACATCCGGATTTGGAGAAAATTAACCTTTGTTCGGCGAATCAGCTACAAGGGCGGCACCGTTTTCGGGCGTTATTCGATTGCGTTCTGTTCTAACCTTTTATAGCTTTTCAGTATGTCGATTGCGTTCACAAGTCGGATAGGTAAATTATTTTTTCTTAACTTTTTATGTTCAGATTGTGTCCTATATTCCTATTGTATGATATAAAAGCATTAAATTACACTATATTTTAATATTATTTTAGTAATGACTATTGAATACATTCATAGTTCTAAGATTGATATATTGTTAAACGAATTGTAATAATTAACAATTATTTTGTAAATAATATTAATACAAAAACCAATAAAAATAAATACAAATATGTATATAATAGGAATAAATAATTTTAATAATACATTTCTATTTAGTGAATACATCATTTAAAAAAAGATTTTTAAGTGAAATAATTTTAAGGTATTGTAAAGGGGTTAAAATTTTATTATTTAAGTTGTTTATTAGTTTATCAATAAATTTCTGTTTTTCAAATACTTTACTCTGTGTTTCACAGGTTAGGTTACTAAAAATGACTAACAATGACTTGACATTATTTTTATGTATGTATCTGTTTGACATTGTTTTAAAATATTTAGAAATTGATGAATATTGGGATGCAATTTGTAGAAAAATAAGTTAAATTTTGAATTAAAGTTTTCGCAAGCGTTTGTAGTACATTGCATACTACTACTCATTTCAGGCGGGAAATGTGAATTTGAATCAATGTAGTAATCAATTAAATAATCAGTAAACACACCATATATGATAAAAATATTAGATTTAATATGTTAATTTATCTATCACATTAACGCTTACCTACTATATAATAGGACTAGAAGAGTAGATAGGATTTTTGAAAGGGGGGATCAAAAAAAAAAGAGTTAAATGGGAGGGGAAAATTGAAAAATCCTCCACCTTCCCAAAACTTTTTACATTGGTAGTAAAATATAGAAACAAATGAGAAATAATGAATATAATTTGAATTGATTCAAAATTCACATTAAACACAATATAGTAGATTATTCACTCCAATACTCCATAAAGTCAAAACTTCTGAATTATAAAATACTACATCATTAAATTTATAAAAAAAATGAATAATAAATAAATTAACAAATCTTGTTTTCTCTTTTTTTTTTTTGCTAGTTAGTCTAAAACTTCTACTATTATTAAATATTTCTATTAACTGGTATAAGTTTTAGGCCATTTAGCCGTTTCTGCAACAAATATATTTTCACACATTTTCAACAATCCCGCGAGTGTCTTTTTTTAGATTTCAGATGAATAAATGGTAGATATGTAGTATGTACTATGTATTAGTGTTCTACGTATACGAGGTGAACCCGTAGCTATAATGATTTCATTAGTAATTTCTCATAATTTAATAACAACGATAATATCTGATAACATTTTAAACACAGGCTCACAGTGGAAGAATAGCCCTTTTAGTCGAGCATACATAGATATTATTATAATATATAAAGTATTGTCTCTATAAATAATAAGATAAGCTATAATAAAGTATAAACATAGTGGTTATTGACCATTTCGACTAAATAAACATTACTTTGCTACAAATAAAATAAAATTATAATGGTATTTAGTATTGACAAAATTTTCATAATTCAATAGCTCGATAGATCATAATATCACAAAATATTACATTATAGTGCATACTGCATACTGCATAATGTAAGCAAAAACATAAAAATAATAAAAATCCAATTGAAGGGGGGGGGTCAGACCCCCACGTCACCCCTTGTATACGCCCCTAAATAGGACGCAATCGGAACACGGAAAAGGTAGGAAAAAAAACGTTTACTTGTGTTTGGGACGCAATCGACAAACTCCACTGTTTTTAGCCAAAATAAACCTTTCCCTTTTCGGCCATTCTGGTAAGTCCGTTTTCGGCCAGTATATTATTTTGGTTACCAATATAATATTCTTCACCTTTTTTTTTTATGTTAAATTACCAATTTATATAATAAAAATCAATAATCATATAATATTAATAATTTACAATTTATATATTGAGAGTCAAGTAAAATATTTAAAAAAAAGTTATATTATAATTGTCAATTTATAAAAAAAAACATAAAATTATTGGGATATTTAATTTTTTTTTTATAATTATAGCACATACGTTTAATAAATTCCATTCGTGTTATTTCTCCTATCTCATATTTTGATATAATATTGGTATGGTTTTTATCCGGACGAACTTTTTTATCAATGCAATAATAAATATAATAGTAATATAATATAATATTATTAATATTTATTTGTTATTTAATAATTGTTTTTATACGATATAATATTTTATAACAATTTCAAAAGTAATTAAATAAATAATAATAATGATATTTAATAAAGTTGTAGGGTAAAATTGATCAATTTTAGAATATCTGCAATGTGCTATAACAAAAAAATATCGGAACACTACTATTATGTAGTGTCCGCAGTACCAGGGTCGCATGGAGTAGTCACTACTCACTGCCTCTATTTTGACTTTGTCAGCCCGTTGTAGCAATTACCTGTAGTTTAACAATTATGAAAATGACTATCGCTGCATACAATCCTGTTACATATATTTCAATCTTTCGCGTCTTAAACGGTTTAAATTCGAAACGTACTTGAAAGTTTATCAAGAATACTCGACTGACTGATTCATATTGCTTATAGACAAGTTATTCTATATAAATATTATGAGCTTGATTTTTATTTAAAAATTTTACTTCTTGTAAATATTTTACATATTTTCACGACTGCATATTACATGGGATATTATGCTATTTATTATGTAATTTTGTTAAAATAAAAATTAGAAATACGTGTCCTTTTTATAACATACTCGTAATAATATATTGTTGTAATGTTGTGTTTAGATTTATTAGAAAAACGATGCCAAGAAATTTATTATTTTTTGAATTTTTTCCAATTTGTATATTTTTACCTTAAGATATTATCTTTTTTTAGTATAGAAATTATAGATATAGTTTATATATGCAAACGAGGTCCTACGTTTGGGTCATTTATCGCAGGTATTAAAAATTCGTTTGGCGCAATTGAGTTGTACGCAAATGTCGCAAAAAACGTTAAATGTACACAAATGGGTATCGCCCGTCACTATAATGGATTTGTTAAATTTGAATGCAATGAAAGGTATCATTGCATACGAAAAGCAATGATCTGTTCAATTTTGAACAGAGATGATTTGTCAATCTAGGATAATTAGTAGGATATATTATATTTTTACCTATATTTAAATTGTAATACATATATCGTTATTTTACGCGATTTCTTAAAAAATTAAATTTCTTACATACATAGAAATGGGATAGTTGTTTTAACTCCACACTATGGTCTCAAGCATTATATTTGAAGTGAACAAAATTCGTTAGTTAAATTAACTACAATTGAGCGTTGATCTAATTATAATATTTAGACTTTTTGAAGGTATTGAAACAACTCATTTAAATTGATACTTGAGAATTCCAGTTATTCAATTTAATATGTTTGTAGGATTAAATTGACTACAAATTTATGAGTTATTCTGAATTCTTCAAAAAATTATTCACTTGAAACACATATTCAATGAACGTTGTTGTGACTATCCATCTAGTTGATTTTACTGTTATGATTTGAAGTTATTTTTACTAATTATGTATTTAGAGGGAGAAATAAAATATTAGAGAAATAAAAAATTGAAATTATAATTAAAAAATTGATTTATTTATTTAGTTATTTATACATCATATCCATAACCACATAGGTACATACTACATAAATAATTAAAATTATATAACATACCTATCATTATACAGAAAAAAGTATGGCACCTCTTTGAATATTTTTAATTTGTTTTGATTCTGAACATCAATTAAATACGAATTGGGAGATTGATATAATGATGAGGATGATTTGGAAGTTGACTGAGAAAATAAGTCAAGTTATGTGTAATAGTTGTAGAAACTGTACATTGTATTGTTATAAATCAGTGATCTCAAACTCAAATTACCTACGGGCCATGTATTTTTTCAAAAAAAATTTTAAGTGTAATTTTTATACTTATACACTAAAAACTAAAGACAAAATGAAAGCAAAGATACATAAAAAATCCATTTATCTAAATGTGACTTAATATATTACAAAATTACTTTTATTATAATTACTATTACCAAAAATATTTATAAAAAATATAAACAAGGTAGTTGTTTATATTTGACATAATTATTACTACAAAGTTATCATTGAAAAAATGTGATGAACATTAACTATAAAAAATTTTAATTAAAATTTAAAAATAGCTTAAATATTTAATAATTTTTATTTTTGAGCTGCACTTGAAACTTGACATCTTTTCTTTTGTACCAAGTCGTCTATATTTGCGCAAGAATTTCTTGATGCTAAATGTAAAACAGATTGTAGTTTGATATTTGAAATTTGATTCCAACTTTTTGATTTATTTAATTTGTAATTAATAAAATATAATTTGTAATAAAAAATCCAAGAAAATTCACGTTAACGCTATACAGTCACGCGTCGATAAGATACGCGTTCCGTTTTTCGAAATATTCATTTTTTATTAAAATATCTTTTTTAATACATCCTGTATTGTCATATTTAATATTGTTCGGGCACCAAACACGGTACCCACCGCCGAAACTCCGCCGTATGTATGTGTGTTGGTGCGAGTGTTTGACCGTGTGCGTATGTCTATATTTGTTCGCAGTGCTGGTTGATGAGGGAGGGGGGAGGTGTTTTCCTGGTCTAATAGGCCTTGGACGCGCAATCGGTGGTGGCTGTCACCACCACCCTCCACCACACCGACGCCGTAGAAGCCGCCGCCGCCGCCGCCGATAGGGCATAAAAGAGGGCGCGCAGGAGCGCTGATCACCATTTCTGTCTCAATAGTCAACTTATTTTCCTGTTAAATTTTTACGTGTACTCTCAAACCCACAACAGGATGGCATCCATGGCAACTTTATTTATGCTACTTGCGGTCACTTTTTGCATACAGGCGATTTACGATGTACCTGATATCTTTCCACAGACAAAACCAGGACAAGAACTCCCGGATACACAAGGTAAAAAATTATAATCTTTATCTTCATAAAATATTTAATATTTATTTTTTGTGCATGTACATTTTATTTATAGTTAAGACTAATTACTTTATCTCACCGTTACCAATATTGTTATTATTTAATTTAATTTTATATTTTATTAATTTACTTTTAATTTTTTCTACTTTTTTCTACTGTGATTGTTACATTCTACATCAAAAGTATTTTTTCAATCTAATATTTCACACTTTTATACCACTAATAGTAATAATAATGTAAATTGGTAATATTATGATATAATACCCACATAACTTTATACTTAACCTAACTTTATAAACTTTTATTTAACATTTGATATTAAACATTTTATATTTAATCAACATTAATTTTTAATTAATACATATTTAATAAATATTGATAGTTGGTTTTAGTCCAATTCATTTTGTGAATCATTCATAAATTTAGATTGACATTTTAAAGCATTTGTAAAATAATGATAAATAACTATAATACACTTATTTAAATGTGATGAAATAATATTCAATTAATAATCTTACTATAAATAGCAGAACAAATAATCAAATTGCAAAGTTTCTTTTTTCCTTTTTTACCATTATATGAGAATAGAGATACTAAATTGTTAGTAAATAATTTCATCAGTATTCTCTTTGTAGTACAATAATTGTTATTACCTCCCAAATATGATAAATATTGAACCTAAAATGAAAGGAATATAAATGTTATAATACATATTAAACATACTGTATAACTACTTTAACTACTAGTTTAAAGTGTAAATAACTACAATAATTTAAGTAATTACTACAGAAAATTGATATTTGTTTTTAAAATATAAACCATTATGTACCTAATATGGGAGGGAATACGAATATCAATAAGTTTCATATTCTAGTAAGTCTAAAGTTAAATAATTTGTAAACTAAATAATAATTTATAATATTATATTATTTAAATTAAAAAATAATGATGTATTTTACCACTAAAGACATCAATCATTTTTTTAAATTTAAATTTGTATTAATTTGGTTTTCTATAATATTTAAATTATATAAATCATCTATAGAAAAATTGCACTCTTGTAATTCATTAAAATTCATTAACATTAATTATATCATCCTGTATGTTATTATTTCCATAATTTGATTCAATCGATTCTAATTTATTTAATATTTAATTTTGCTTTATTTCAATATGTTTTATATCAGTTTGTAAATATATAATATTTTTTAAATACGGCTTTTAAAATCTTTTGTGAACCTGTAATAACAAATCAAATGCTAGTTATTACTTAATATATATTATGATATAAACCATTTAAATTAAAATAATTATTTTACAAAAATTTGATTTGTCACATTTATCCAGTTCATAATAAAATATATGATATTATGTGTATTTCAATTTTTAGAAATATACATACTTTTATCAAAACTCTTATCAGTCATTGAAGAATTAATAATTTCTGCTTTTGATGATAAAATAGGAGTATTTATTTTTGTCATTTAACCATCTGCACCATCTGCAGACATGTTCTCGTCGCCATCAGATAATAGTTTATCGAAAATCGTCAATTGTTTTACTGCCAAGTATCATAATTTATATTTATTAAATAGGTAATAATAAATATATAAATATAAATGGGCTATATATCTGAATATCTCGCCCAGTTTTTTAATATATATTGGCTTAGGACTTTTATTATAATAAGATAGTTTTCTTACTACTTCTGGAAAATTAAATATAATAATAATAAGTACTTATGTACTTATGCATTCAATAAAATATCACCATATTATATAATTTAATTACAAAAATTAGTAAATAAATTATAATACATACATTTTAAATATTATTAAAATATATTGCCTTAAGCATTTAATTTTTTAAGGAAAACATTGTTTAGAATACTATTTTTTAAGATCATCGACATGAAAATATTTAATTAACATTTTTAATGTATAATACATTAATACATCTTTTTTAATTTGTATTACCATTATAATAAATATAATTAGATACCTGAAACTGATGCTTTAAGGGGAGATGGAGACCAACTATAAGGCTTGCTTTCAATTATTGGTTTACTTTTTTTTGGAGAAGATGGCTGAAATTGGGCATCATGATTAATTATTTTAGTGTTTGGTTTGATTGATGTATTAATTGCTGAATTATTTTCATTAACTTAAGAATCTATAATGCTTATAGATATATTATAGATATACAGATAATATATAAAAACTGTATGATTGAATAGGAAGATATAAATAGCTGAGTACATATACAGTAGAATCTTGGTAATCTGACAGCTAACAGACCACGGTACTGCCGGATTAACGAAAACAGCAGATTAATGAGGGTTCATATAAAAACGCATTTTTATTTATTGAAAAATTAAAAAATATATTTATTAATTATTAAAAAATGATAAACCTTATTGTATTTCAACGTTAACTAAATAAAAATAAAATATCTAATAAGTTTATTCAGATTTAGTCTATTACTATACTTAGTTTTACCTAACATTTTATCGTTTACGATAGTAACTTTACATACAAATGTCAAATACATATTGGTACGTATAGGTTAATATAGCCGGATTCCTGGAATTCTACTATATTACCTAAATAAATTGGATATGAACTTAAAGATGCTGTTGAACACAGAGGCGTATTTGTATATTTATCTCTTGTAGGCCTGTGGAAAATTGCCGCCCTTAATGATGGTAAAATAAAATTTAATTAGGCAGGTATACAAAACAAATTTTTATTATATTCTAAATACAAAAACATAATAATTAAAGTTGAAAAATATTAGAAAAAAAAAGGAATTACAAAATATTTGTATACATTCTAAATGTCTTACATAATAAATTATTTATTAAACGATCGATTTACGTCGACATTTGGTTTTTGCGAATGCGTCAATTAAATCCTCGCAATTCAATTATTTTAACATTTCATTTTCTATCGAGAATAATGCTAAGCTGTTTAACTTCTCATCAGTTTGAGTGGACCTTAAGTAGTTTTTTACTCGTTTGAGGCATGAAAACGATCTCTCGGTGGTACAATTGGACACTGGTACACTTACGAAAATTCTTAATGCAGTGTCAACATTTGGAAATATTTCAATATGTAAAGATTTTTTTCTCAAATACTGACACAATGTGATTGGAGTTAAACTATCGATGTCAATATCGATATTACTATTCAGTAAATAAAATTGTAAATGTAAGCATTCTAACGAAAAAGTATTATCCAAATCATTCGGGTACATTTTTTGCAATTTCTCAGCGGACTCAACTATTTTTAAAGAATTTAATGATGTAATTTTTAGTAGTACTTCGAATAAATCACAAAACGTTTTGTAAGACTGGCGTCTTTTATCAAGTTCATTAATAATTTTATCAATAATAATGTAAAATGTTTCATAAAATAAAATGTTAAATAGTATAGGTACAAATAACTACACCCACTACAAATTATGTATCAAACAAAATGAACTTCTGACTATGTTATATACATCATTATATTAATATATATGTGCATATTAGGATGCATATTATATATTATTGTAATTTGTAGTAAATTATTAATTTAACAATATAGGCTATGTTTGGTAAATAAATAAATAATTAAAAATATGAATTAAGTAATAGCATTTATTGGTAACTAATGTCATTTTAATTTAGAAGAATTACACTAAACTACTATCATTATTATTTTTTTTTAATTAATAAAAACTGTTTTTTGGCAATCTTAGAATTAGAACCTTTACCTAATTAATAAACTTGTACATATATATGATTAACTATATCATATACCTATAGAATATATAAGTATAACATACAGTAAAATACAGTATACATGTACAAGAATAACAGTTAAATTAATGAATACCAGAATGCAGAATTAGAAAAGCAACATTACCCACCAGAGTAATAATTTGAATACCCATATTTTTTTCAACTATAGTTTAACAATTTATAAGAGAAAAACAAAATTTACATGACAGTAATTGGTCACTTCTAAGCCAATGGCTGTGCGGAAGTGAGAGTTCATAATAATATTAGATTATCTAATTACGAGGCATATCCAGAAAGTAAGTATACTAAGGCTCTCAGGACCGCAGGAAATATTTTTTTACTATGTTCGCTACACTGATGTATAGCTTTACTCCTCTCGTCTATAACAAGACCATTACAAGTTCAGTACGTTGAAAACTGTGGTCACAAGAATTTTTCTCGTGAAACATGTCGAGCGAGTTTGCCGCCAAGTGCGAAATCCGCGCCGTCATTCATTACCTCTATGGAACGCTATAAACTGGAGGGTGATAATTTTCTCAAGTCTATTGTTACTGGAGATGAAACTTGGGTTGCACACTATATGCCTGAAACTAAGAGACAGTCCGAACACTAGTGTTCACCCTCAACCAAATAGTTTAAAACCGATTTCAGTCAAAAAAAATCATGGCATCAGTGTTTTGGAACCACAAAGACGTCATATTGATTGAATATTTACCTCAGGGTGAGACCATCAAAGCAGCAAGGTATTGTGAAACCCTATAAAAATTGAGGAGAGCTATTCAAAATAAAAGGAAGGGTCTGTTAACAAGAGGAGTCTGCCTGCTGCACGACAACTCCAGACCCCACATAGCCAATGTCGTGAAACAATTTTTGGGCTCATTTGGATGAGATGTTTTGAACCGCCCTCCGTATTCTCCGACCTGATGCCTTCAGATTACCATTTGTTCACTTCCCTGAAGAAGCACACGGGTGGAAAAAATTGTTTACTGACGAGGTAAAGGGGCGGTCGAGAAGTGGACAAGGGAGGTGGCGGCAGACTCGATCGACATTATTCACAAGAAAAATTCTTGTGACCACAGTTTTCAACGTACTGAACTTGTTATGGTCTTGTTGTAAATAAGAGGAGTAAAGCTATACGGCAGTGTAGCCAACATAGTAGAAAAATATTCCCTATGGCCGTGAGAGCCTCAGTACACTTACTTTCTGGACACGCCTCGTAGATTTGCAATAATAATGTATACAATTACATAATATGCGAAAATCATAAACAAAATTATAACAAAAATATGAATTAATATATAACAATATTAGTTTGTACATTTTTAAGAATTTAAGTGAAAAGATAAATAATAAACAGAGCATGCAAAATAATTTTTGGTTCAAAATAATTTAATGACAATATTTAATGTTTAAAGTAGTTTGATAAACTTATGCTTAGCTACATAATATTAAAAATAATGGCAATAATGTTTTTTTTTAAATGGTGAAGATTATAAAAGTTATGAGGGTTAATCTTAAATTTAACACAAAAATTTATAAACACATAGTCAGGTCCAGATTGTGTAATACATGTTCTTATTTTAAGAATAGTTAAGTTAGTATTTATTTTAAAACGAGTAGGATAGGAATGATTTGGTTGTAAAATATAAGATCTATATTTAAATAATAAGGTACAAATATAAAATAAATAAAGCGAAGCTATGTTTAATATTTTTAATTCTCTGTATAGTGAACATGTAGCGAAAAGCCTTGGTTTATTGTAAAAATATTTAATCAAAGAATTTAATGTGGTCTCCATTTTATTGATATGAGTTTGATATGCAGAATTCCAAAAGGCAATTCCATATGTAACTATAGATTGTATCAAAGAATGGCATATCATATTTTTTTAGTTTATTATTCAAAATATTTTTAAGATTTTTAAATACATAAAACAATTTACTTAAATTAATTGATAAATTATCAATATGCATATTCCATTTTAGACAATCATCAATATACAGACCTAAATATTTAACTATATTTGTCTTATAAATAGACGGGCAAACATTTTTACAGGTATTGTCAACACGTTTAGAAGATAAATTATGTAAAATAAATTATTTAATTTCTAAATGGGAATTATTAATTCTAAATTTTAAAAATTTAGATTTATTTCAGGTATTTTAGTAATAATGCGAATATTATCTGTTATACGAAATTCTTTATCTGTTCTGTTAATAAAATTTAAGTGAGTTATTTTGGTGAAATCAACACTAGGAAAAAATATTCTATGTTCAGAATCAACACCTTCAATCATACATCTTGTGCATGACAAAAACCTGAATGACCTTTGGTCTTCAGAATAAAACTTTTAGCCGGTAAATCACAACAAAAAGTATCTATAACTACACGTTTTATACCATTTTTTGTTTGAAAACCATTTTTGTATAAATATTTTAGTTCATTTACCAAATTTAATAAGAAATCATTGCAGTTTAGATGTTTATCTTTGCCCCAATACAACCCAATAAGAAAAACATATGGATATAACAAGGGTTACGGATGTCAAATATATTCAAGAACTGGCCAAAAACAGCTTGCGGAACTTTTACTTAGAGGGAGACCATCGACCCCTATCACTGTTTTAATTATATCATCATATAAATATTGACTGTTAGAGTTAGAAATTATATATAAGCTATTTTGAATTTTGAAATAATGAAAAATTCCAGGCGATACAGTTTGTACCAGTAAATTATTTTTAGATGATTTATTTTTTAAAATAGTTCTAGCGTCAATAAGGAAATAACTATGACAGTTATGAGTTTTCAAAATGTTTAATAAAGCACTTTAAGGCAGTCTTTTAAAGTATTCAAATAAAAGAATTTGAATACTTTTTTTGTATTTGAATAATATTCTAAATTCATAAAAATAATATATTCAAATACATATTCTAAATATCTTTTTTTAGTATTTTTATTTTATATTTAAATACTAAATTTGAAATAAAAAAATGTTTGTTTTTATAAATTATAATCCTAGGTAGTGGTCATTAAAAACATAAAATATAGTATTAGCCAGACTTGATATGCAAACGTGTGGATGTGAGACTCAGGCGTAAAAAAAATTAGCGTTCCATTCAATGATTGAAATAAATAAAGTCCCCCCCCCAAATAGTATTATCGATAATAATAAAAAAAAAAAGAACATTACAACTATACAACTATACAAAATGTATACACTACAACAATAAATAATTATTATTACTTAAAAACAAATATTTTATTTTATTTTGAAATACAAACTATAATTATTTGAATTTTTAATATATTCCATACCTCTACATAATATGAATGGCTCTCTTAATCTCTTCGTTATCTTTTCGCTTAGGACAGTTAACTTCATTAGCATTTCGTTTGCCCTTCGGTATACATGATACAACATAAGGCTCAATTATATAGGTTAAGTATATAAGTATATAAATATAATTAGCAGCTGTATCCCTTTATTATATAATAATTATCTTATATCTTTTGATTTTTATCATTAATGAAATTTACAATTTATTACGTACTTTGTTCAAACGTTTTACAAGTTTTCAATATTGATTTATATGGGGGACGTGCTGTTCCCCGTGCAAATTAAAAATACAAGAAGGGGTACGTTAAAATTAATACAATTTTGAAGGGGAGCTCTGTCCCCCTGCATACCCCCCCAATTCGAGCACTGCTTTGTATAATAATAATAATAATATATATAATAAATAATATAATTTGTTGTTTTTAAAAGGTAGGCTTAATTGAGGAACTATATCTACAGATATACCTAACACAGTAATATTTTTTACGGTGCTGCGATGACGAGGCGGTCAGTCGCCTAAATCGTTGAATAAAAATGTTAACGAATTAACCCAGTCGAATTCACTGTACCAGGTTCCTTTCGGAAATCTTGATTAAAATAATCAAGTGTAATTTGACCAGCACAATGATCGTCCGTATGACGACGATTTACTGCTGTCATAATAATATCTAAACATTATAAATACCTATCACCTAATCATCGTCTCGCTTAGACGACCATGTGTGAAAACGCAATAACAATATTGTATAAACAAGTATAATATTCTTAAATTTAATGTGGTATTCGTCTTGTGTGTATAGTCATCGTGGATAGAATCAAAGATTCCTGTCCACCATTCGGATCACCAGACGAACAATTTAAAGTGATGGTGTTGGGCAGTTTAAATCCACCAGCAGGCGGATGTGCTTCTATGCGAGCAGATATTGGCGATAATGTACCAGCGTTTGAAATATTGCTGGGCGATATCGATTATAGCGTTAGAGGTCACCAAAAAGTGGGTACGTATAATGAATTATTATATTATTACAGTACAGTGGCGAGGGGCAGGTTCTATGCTGCGTACGTGACCCCAGAAAACTCTCACTGTCTAAAATAAAAAATTACTCATATTTGTATTCAAATACTTTTGTGAGTGTTCGTAAAATACATTATTTTATAAGTGTTTTAAAAATATTTTTAATACTAATGTTAGTATTTTAATAATTTTTAAAAAAGTATTTTTTACAAGACTGCTTATTAGTCATGAAATTGTTTTGTTCTAGTACTTCTAAGAAATAGAAGAGGCTACACATTTCAGTGTTTATCAAAACATCCATTCATAGAGAATGGAAATATTGAAGGCTGGTATGTCCAACTATATATCCATAGTACAAAAAAAAATGACTACAGATGTAGCGTGAGTATACTATGTTAGGGCATAGCATATAGATTCAATATTAATTGAATCATTTATTAAAATAAAAAATAATAATAATTTATTAATATTAGGGCAGTAGAATGATGCATACAAACGACAACGCGATTTCTTATATATATACATACGCCTGTCATTTGTACGTGTATGGTTGTTGATAATACATATTATATGTATACATAGATAATTCTAAAATATTTCGTACTTTCAGAGATCAAAATGTCCACGTTAAAAATTATATTAAAAACCATAAATACGTCTAATAAGCTCGTATTATTCTTATCATAAATTCGTAAAATTAAATACCATTAACCAACAATAACAATGTCCAAATCTTACCTCCCTAAACTTAACTCAACTATAAACTTTAGATACCTATAATAATCCGCGCCACAAGAGAACGGCCGTAAACACTTGTCCCGCTTCTACACATCGAACTACATCAAACGGAAACCGACCAACCGCGATCACTGAGAGACGTTGTTGACATTTTTCTATACGTAGTGGAAGTAATGAGTATTAATGACATTGATTTCACTATTTGTTTTTGAACTAGCGTATTTTTGGACGATTATACAAAACAAGCAGATATAATAAGATCATTACTTTAAAAAAATTCAGGTAAATTTTTAATTATTTACAAAGATTTTAGAACTGTTAGGAACTTAATGAATTATGCGGAAACGTAATGCATTTGTTATGGCTAGCAGCGATCGCGATCAACACTATCGATGTGTGGGTTACGGTCGCTTTCTCGTGGGATGAAGTATAATTAAATTATAAAGACTCTCGTGTATAAAAACAATCAAACTCAAACGTTATTTGACAGTTTGATCGTTTGCATTACGTATATATATATTTAATTAATAAATGTATGCGTTATGTTAGATATTTTGATGTTTAATAATCAGCCAATCTTTAGCGAACACCATTCACTTATTAATTTAGCCTTTAAAAAAAAAATAGTTAACGGAAAATACTTCAAATTACTATAAATTATATAATTCATCAATTTTCAATGGTCATTGTTCGTCTTTGTCATTATACTTATATACATCACTCATGATTTAACTAACGCCAAATAAAAACTGCTGTAGGCCTATACATAATGATGTATTGATGTTAATGTTTTGGGATAGGGTTTTGTTCTTGGAGTGCTTATATATAATATGCATAATGTATACATGTTATACATTACTGTGGTTAATCTATTTTTATCTTTTTGTTCATTTACTGCAGTTGTACAAAATACTCAATGAAATAGGAACAATCAAGATGTTGATTAGTGTGGATGAATGGTGTGATGGTTTGCCACAGATGTTGAAATATGACGGCTACGGAGTACCAAATGGATATCCAACAAATGGTTCTCTTGCTCTTATATTTGCTAAACATTGGGTACCGAATCCATTTCCAGAATTTCTAGAATATGATTTATTAAGTGACATGTGTGCATTAGGGTGACTGTACCTCCCTAAATAGATATATTATTATGAAAAACCAAAAAGTGAATATACCTACAAGATCTGTATTTGCATATTCATTTTTTTATTAACTTTTTAAGCTAGTTATAAGAATTTTTAATTTGTGATGTTTCTTATTATTCTACATTTATATATACACATATCTCATAAATTAAATTATTCAAATAAACGACCTGAAAACACAGATTATATTATTCTTAGCTTTAAGTTTAATAATTTGTCAATCTATTTATCATTGTATTATTAAAACACAAAATTGTTTCTGACTTCTGTTGAATACATTTTCTGTCATAAGTTATATATAGGGAGAACACATGCAGAACATAGTGTCCTCTAAGAATTTTGAAGTCTGACCTCGATACCTAAATAAAAAATTAAAATCATACAAAATACAAGTAATTTGTATAACTGGCATTTGATCCCATACCAGTATACCTCTAATTATTAATATGTATGCACTATGCAATATTGTCAGAATTATTGTGATGTTAATTTTATTATGACATTAGTCTAGTATTTAATTGTTTGCTATTTGTTATTATATACATAGTTGAACATATAATAAGTTAGGTTTTTATTGAAAAATGTTTTTGTAAAATAAATAAATAGGTAATTAACTCATTAACTTCGTCCAATGTATAATATTATTATCTTATTATATTTATTAAGGATTTACTGGGCATAAATGATATTTTCACAAGACAGTTATTGTTGCGTAGAATTTAAAAGCGTGTAAAAAATGTAGTAAATATGTTGTTTCCTAATGTTTTTAATACTAGTACAGTCAGTATAGAAAATAATCATAATCATAATATTATAAATCTGCCTATTGTTGATAATGCATCTTTCCACCCTAAAAATAATTTTGAAATCATATATTAAGAAAAGAACTTTATTATTAATAATAATGATTTAAATACTACTAGTTTAGTTTCGAATCTATTATTCCATTTTAATTCAACTTCATAATTGTATTATTATTTATTTATTTATTTATTATTATTATTATTTATTGTATTGCAATAGTATTTAAAAAAAAAAAATAAAAATATAAGGTGCTATAAATTTAAATATTACTCGTATTACTTTAGGCTTATGTGTACTGAAAATGAAATTTTCTCCAGATAGCTTTGATATATAATTCAAAATCAAAAAAAGAATATCATAAATGTATTATTTCCTGATAATATTAAACCAGTTACTCTTGAAAATGGTATTATAAAAGAGGTTACTGAATCTGACATTCCTAATCCCAATATAATAAATACAGAAAATAGTTTTTAAGACAGTAGTACAGTTCCATTTTATTATGATATTCAAATATTATTATTAATTACATAATGAAATATATATTTAAAAAGTTCATCAGACATCAATTTTTCCTTCAATTAATTTTAATACAAAATATGAAGTAACTTTCAAAGAATTAATAGCTTCATAGGCACTTAAAAATAAATCAAAAACAACTACGTGGATTATTAAGCATATTAAAAACTCATTCATGTCATTATGACTTGCCTATAGTGATCCGAGGGCATTATTATAAACTCCTATAAAATTTATAACATTAATTTTGGTAAATATTGACATTATGGTCTTAAAAGGGGAGTTATCAATATTTTAAATGAAATTGAGCCATTTAAAACTGGAAAAATTAAAATTGGAATTTGAATTGATGGTCTTTCCGTAAGTAAATCGTCTGGAAGTCAACTATGTCCCATTTTAGGAAGAATACTTTGTTCAAATAAAGTTTTTTTATCGTTGGTATTTATCGCGGTTGGCAATAAAACCAGAAAATGCAATAGTTTCTAAATTATTTTGTTAAACAGGCTAAAGATATTATTGAAAATGGTTTAGAGCATAGGGATAACAAATATAAATTCTGCATAAAACTAATATGTGCAAACACACCAGAAAAATTATATATTTTAGGTGTAAGAGGACATTGTACCACTATACCAAATGCTGGGATGAAGGTAAAAGTATTAAAAAGAGAATTTGTTTTTCTGATTTCCCTGATAGAAAACAACTTATGATGAATTTTTAACGAATTTTGATGACGATTACTATTTAATAACAAGTGCATTAGAACAATTTAACATTTAGGGCTAGTTATACAAATCCCATTAGATTATTTATATTTAATAGTAGGAGTTATGAAAAACTCATAAAGTTATGGTGTTGTAATGAATTACATGATCCACTTCCATTTCATAAAGTTACTAATGCTTCTAATCAATTAAAAAGTTCAATTAAATATTTTTCTCCATTTGAATTTTAAAGAAAGTCCAGATGCCTTTTACATTTCTGCCAATGGAAAACAACTGAAACAACTGTTGCCATATCAATTTTGATTTCAAAGAAATCAAAGAGAATCTCATTTAGATTATGCTCAAAAATAACTTCAATATTTTGTATTCACATTTAAAATTATTCATGGTGAGCATCATATTCAAAAAAATTTGGTTGCTTAGATAACTTCAGTTGTTTTTTCTTTGAAAACTATTTGCAAAAGTTAAAAAAATTACTCAAAAAGGATAATAAACCATTATAACAAATCGTAGAACATAGACTTTGAGAGTTAAAAAATTGTGGAATTAACCTAAATAATAGTAATATTGAAGATGAAATTTTTTTTTTTAAAAGGTCACGTCTCTGGATCTCTTATTAAAGGATGTACAGTTCCTCAATACTCAATTTTGAAATTTAATAGAAATATTGAAATTTGAAGTACAAAATAAAGCAAATAACTGCTGTCGTGCAAAGAATGGAAAAATCATAATAGAAAATATTAGTTATAACAAAGATATTAATGATTATGTCATTGTTGGTAAAGAATTTTTGATCAAAAAATTATTTTACTGTCTTCCATGTTCATCATCATATTTAGGCATCTTTCGAGTCTTAAGACTTTCACATAAGAACATGTGGCATTGTGGCCAGTTAAATATATTATGTTAAATTATTATCTGTTTTCTATTATAAAAAATAGCTTTATTTTGCTGTTTTACCACTTTTGCACATAGAACAGGAGGAAAGACCACATTCTGTAAGTTGTAATTAAATACATCACAAAAATAATTAAATCTAAATAAAAATTGTTTTAGGTAATTTACCTAATAGAATTATCAATCAAGATGAAAATTAAGATGCACCTATTGATTTATTATTTACTGAATTGAATAAAATATATCAAATAATAATAAAATGATACTTATAAATTATAGGTATATTATATTAAAAAAGTACTATTTTAAGAAATTACAATTATTTATATTAATTTCCATGTTATATTTTTAGAATATATGTAGTTATT
Organism: Rhopalosiphum maidis; assembly: GCF_003676215.2. Lineage (NCBI taxonomy): Eukaryota > Metazoa > Arthropoda > Insecta > Hemiptera > Aphididae > Rhopalosiphum > Rhopalosiphum maidis. The sequence continues at coordinate 10,964,732 of NC_040879.1, forward strand.
GAATTCAAAGATGGATTACAACTCGTCCCATATAATTGGATTTTGTTTAAGCAATTTTGGTATTATTTCCCAGACTTGAGAAATACAAGTTCAAAAAAATATAATAAAATAGTATTGTGATATTGAATACTGAACTATACAACCCAGTATGGAAAACATACACTATTATTAAAATGGGGGCATTATCAGGTAAACCCATACATAATAAAAAATGTAATGTTTTATAAATTATAATAGTATACTACTTAACTAAAATATGCAAAAATTTTATAGCTAATTTTATCAGAGCAAAACAAAAACTTAAACAAGCTATTGAATTTTCAGAAACAGAGAATCTGAATTCATAAAAAGATGAATATTTTTCAAAGTATAAAAGGCGTAAATTCGCAACAAAAAAAGTAAAACGCTTAATAGAATTTTCTCCAAATGATATTAGACATATTGCTAATAAATCCAATGCAATTTCTTAATCATTACATAACATCCATTTATGAAATTACTTGGTATAGTATATATTGATGCGTTTATTGATACTTTTATTGGTTTCAATATTTTTTTTTTAGATGATCAAACTTAGGAGACATAAAAATAATATTTCAACTTCAATTAATAAATGTACTAAATGTAGAATGCATTCAATAGTTATATATACCAGTATTCGCCTTGTTTGAGTTGTAAGTTTTAAAATAAATATATATTTGGTACCTATACACTAAAATGTATATTAATAATGTATTTATATGTTCTAACAGTCGTATTTATAAATTTTGTTTCATTATTATTTTGATACAAAGTTAATATTGGTTTTTTCTTAGTCAATATCCTGTCACTGTTTAGGTATGCATATCATATTATTAATTTGTTAAATTAAAATATTGTTCATAATTCACTTTTGTATTTCATTAATTCCTAATCCACTCAACATTCGAGAAGAACATTTCTAACAAAAAGTTCTGTAAATTCAACATAAAGGTACACTACGCATAGTCTTATATAAACAATTTTTACATAAATTGAAAACTCTCTTACTCACACCTCGAATTAAAATTACATATAAATATACATATATATAAAGTAATGAACTAAGTATATTAATTTAAATACAATTTCTCAAGTTGAGAGGTCTCAGAGCCAATTTCTCTGGAGAATGATAGTTAAATAAATTAATTATCCCAGTATTACATGAAAATAAATTTCAAATTTCTAAAAATTCCCAAAATTTCTTGAATTGCGAGGACAAAGAGGCCAATTCTCTTGAGAATCATGGTTATATAATTAATATTTCCCAGTTTTTTATGCAAATCTGGTACAATTACCTAAAATAATCCAAAAATTTCTCAATTTGAGAGGTTTCAGAGCCAATTTCTCTGGAGAATGATGGTATTACAATTAAAATATCCCAGTATTTCTTGAAAATCAATTTCAAATTTCTAAAAAATCCCAAATGTTCTTGAATTGCAAGGACAAAGAGACCAATTCTCTTGAGAATCATGGTTATATAATTATTATTTCCCAGTTTTTCATGAGAATCTGGTACCATTCCATAAAATTATCCAAAAATTTCTTAATTTGAGAGGATTAAGAGCCTATTTCTGTGGAGAATAATGGTTAAATAAATGAATTATCTCAGTATTTCTTGAAAATCAATTACAAATTTCTAAAAAATCCCAAATGTTCTTGAATTGCAAGGACAAAGAGACCAATTCTCTTGAGAATCATGGTTATATAATTATTATTTCCCAGTTTTTCATGAGAATCTGGTACAATTTCATAAAATTATCCAAAAATTTCTCAATTTGAGAGGATTAAGAGCCTATTTCTGTGGAGAATAATGGTTAAATAAATGAATTATCACAGTATTTCTTGAAAATCAATTACAAATTTCTAAAAAATCCTAAATGTTCTTGAATTGCGAGGACAAAGAGACCAATTCTCTTGAGAATCATGGTCATATAATTAATATTTCCAAGTTTTTCATGAGAATCTGGTACAATTCCATAAAATTATCCAAAAATTTCTTAATTTGAGAGGATTAAGAGCCTATTTCTCTGGAGAATAATGGTTAAATAAATGAATTATCTCAGTATTTTTTAAAAATCAATTAGAAATTTCTAAAAAATCCCAAAAGTTCTTGAATGGCGAGGACCTAATGGCCAATTCTCTTAAGAATCAGGGTCATATAATTAATATTTCCCAGTTTTTGATGAGAATCTGGTACAATTCCATAAAATTATCCAAAAATTTCTCAATTTTAGAGGATTAAGAGCCTATTTTTCTGGAGAATGATGGTTAAATAAATGAATTATCTCAGTATTTCTTGGAAATCAATTACAAATTTCTAAAAAATTCCAAAAGTTCTTGAATAGCGAGGACAAAATGGCCAATTCTCTTTAGAATCATGGTCTGATAATTAATATTTCCCAGTTTTTCATGAGAATCTGGTACAATTCCATAAAATTATCTAAAAATTTCTTAATTTGAGAGGATTAAGAGCCTATTTTTCTGGAGAATGATGGTTAAATAAATGAATTATCTCAGTATTTTTTAAAAATCAATTAGAAATTTCGAAAAAATCCTAAAAGTTCTTGAATGGCGATGACAAAATGGCCAATTCTCTTGAGAATCAAGATCTGATAATTAATATTTCCCAGTTTTTGATGAGAATCTGGTACAATTCCATAAAATTATCCAAAAATTTCTTAATTTGAGAGGATTCAGAGCCAATTTCTCTGGAGAATGATGGTATTACAATTAAAATATCCCAGTATTTCTTGAAAATCAATTACAAATTTCTAAAAAATCCCAAAAGTTCTTGAATGGCGAGGACAAAATGGCCAATTTTCTTCAGAATCATGGTTATATAATTAATATTTCCCAGTTTTTGATGAGAATCTGGTACAATTCCATAAAATTATCCAAAAATTTCTTAATTTGAGAGGTTTCAGAGCCAATTTCTCTGGAGAATGATGGTATTACAATTAAAATATCCCAGTATTTTCTTGAAAATCAATTCAATTTCTAAAAAATCCCAAATGTTCTTGAATTGCAAGGACAAAGAGACCAATTCTCTTGAGAATCATGGTTATATAATTATTATTTCCCAGTTTTTCATGAGAATCTGGTACCATTCCATAAAATTATCCAAAAATTTCTTAATTTGAGAGGATTAAGAGCCTATTTCTGTGGAGAATAATGGTAAAATAAATGAATTATCTCAGTATTTCTTGAAAATCAATTACAAATTTCTAAAAAATCCCAAATGTTCTTGAATTGCAAGGACAAAGAGACCAATTCTCTTGAGAATCATGGTTATATAATTATTATTTCCCAGTTTTTCATGAGAATCTGGTACAATTTCATAAAATTATCCAAAAATTTCTCAATTTGAGAGGATTAAGAGCCTATTTCTGTGGAGAATAATGGTTAAATAAATGAATTATCACAGTATTTCTTGAAAATCAATTACAAATTTCTAAAAAATCCTAAATGTTCTTGAATTGCGAGGACAAAGAGACCAATTCTCTTGAGAATCATGGTCATATAATTAATATTTCCAAGTTTTTCATGAGAATCTGGTACAATTCCATAAAATTATCCAAAAATTTCTCAATTTGAGAGGATTAAGAGCCTATTTCTGTGGAGAATGATGGTTAAATAAATGAATTATCTCAGTATTTTTTAAAAATCAATTAGAAATTTCTAAAAAATCCCAAAAGTTCTTGAATGGCGAGGACCTAATGGCCAATTCTCTTAAGAATCAGGGTCATATAATTAATATTTCCCAGTTTTTGATGAGAATCTGGTACAATTCCATAAAATTATCCAAAAATTTCTCAATTTTAGAGGATTAAGAGCCTATTTTTCTGGAGAATGATGGTTAAATAAATGAATTATCTCAGTATTTCTTGGAAATCAATTACATATTTCTATAAATTCCCATAATTTCTTGAATGGCGATGACAAAATGGCCAATTCTCTTGAGAATCAGGGTCTGATATTTAATATTTCCCAGTTTTTCATGAGAATCTGGTACAATTTCATAAAATTATCCAAAAATTTCTCAATTTGAGAGGATTAAGAGCCTATTTTTCTGGAGAATGATGGTTAAATAAATGAATTATCTCAGTATTTCTTGAAAAACAATTACAAATTTCTAAAAAATTCCAAAAGTTCTTGAATTGCGAGGACAAAGAGGCCAATTCTCTTGAGAATCATGGTCATATAATTATTATTTCCACGTTATTCATAAGAATCTGGTAAAATTCCATAAAATTATCCAAAAATTTCTTAATTTGAGAGGATTAAGAGCCTATTTTTCTGGAGAATGATGGTTAAATAAATGAATTATCTCAGTATTTCTTGAAAAACAATTACAAATTTCTAAAAAATTCCAAAAGTTCTTGAATAGCGAGGACAAAATGGCCAATTCTCTTTAGAATCATGGTCTGATAATTAATATTTCCCAGTTTTTCATGAGAATCTGGTACAATTCCATAAAATTATCTAAAAATTTCTTAATTTGAGAGGATTAAGAGCCTCTTTTTCTGGAGAATGATGGTTAAATAAATGAATTATCTCAGTATTTTTTAAAAATCAATTAGAAATTTCTAAAAAATCCTAAAAGTTCTTGAATGGCGATGACAAAATGGCCAATTCTCTTGAGAATCATGATCTGATAATTAATATTTCCCAGTTTTTGATGAGAATCTGGTACAATTCCATAAAATTATCCAAAAATTTCTTAATTTGAGAGGATTCAGAGCCAATTTCTCTGGAGAATGATGGTATTACAATTAAAATATCCCAGTATTTCTTGAAAATCAATTACAAATTTCTAAAAAATCCCAAAAGTTCTTGAATGGCGAGGACAAAATGGCCAATTCTCTTCAGAATCATGGTTATATAATTAATATTTCCCAGTTTTTGATGAGAATCTGGTACAATTCCATAAAATTATCCAAAAATTTCTTAATTTGAGAGGATTAAGAGCCTATTTCTCTGGAGAATGATGGTATTACAATTAAAATATCCCAGTATTTCTTGAAAATCAATTACAAATTTCTAAAAAAGCCCAAATGTTCTTGAATGGCGAGGACAAAATGGCCAATTCTCTTGAGAATCATGGTCTGATAATTAATATTTCCCAGTTTTTCATGAGAATCTGGTACAATTTCATAAAATTATCCAACAATTTCTTAATTTGAGAGGATTAAGAGCCTATTTTTCTGGAGAATGATGGTTAAATAAATGAATTATCTCAGTATTTCTTGAAAAACAAATTCAAATTTCTATAAAATTCCAAAAGTTCTTGAATTGCGAGGACAAAGAGGCCAATTCTCTTCAGAATCATGGTTATATAATTAATATTTCCCAGTTTTTCATGAGAATCTTGTACAATTACATTGAATATTCCAAAAATTTCTCATGTTTAGAGGATTCAGAGCCAATTTCTCTGGAGAATGATGGTATTACAATTAAAATATCCCAGTATTTCTTGAAAATCAATTACAAATTTCTAAAAAATCCCAAAAGTTCTTGAATGGCGAGGACAAAATGGCCAATTCTCTTCAGAATCATGGTTATAAAATTAATATTTCCCAATTTTTGATGAGAATCTGGTATAATTACATAAAATATTCCAAAACTTTCTTAATTTGAGAGGATTAAAAGCCTAATTTTCTGGAGAATGATGGTTAAATAAAAGAATTATCTCAGTATTTCTTGAAAATCAATTACAAATTTCTAAAAAATCCCAAAAGTTCTTGAATGGCGAGGACCTAATGGCCAATTCTCTTGAGAATCAGGGTCATATAATTAATATTTCCCAGTTTTTGATGAGAATCTTGTACAATTACATTGAATATTCCAAAAATTTCTCAATATTAGAGGATTAAGAGCCTATTTCTCTGGAGAATGATGGTATTACAATTATAATATCCCAGTATTTCTTGAAAATCAATTACAAATTTCTAAAAAATCCCAAAAGTTCTTGAATGGCGAGGACAAAATGGCCAATTCTCTTCAGAATCATGGTTATAAAATTAATATTTCCCAATTTTTGATGAGAATCTGGTATAATTACATAAAATATTCCAAAACTTTCTTAATTTGAGAGGATTAAAAGCCTAATTTTCTGGAGAATGATGGTTAAATAAATAAATTATCTCAGTATTTCTTGAAAATCAATTACAAATTTCTAAAAAATCCCAAAAGTTCTTGAATGGCGAGGACCTAATGGCCAATTCTCTTGAGAATCAGGGTCATATAATTAATATTTCCCAGTTTTTGATGAGAATCTTGTACAATTACATTGAATATTCCAAAAATTTCTCAATATTAGAGGATTAAGAGCCTATTTCTCTGGAGAATGATGGTATTACAATTATAATATCCCAGTATTTCTTGAAAATCAATTACAAATTTCTAAAAAATCCCAAAATTTCTTGAATTGTGAGAACAAAGAGGCCAATTCTCTTCAGAATCATGGTTATATAATTAATATTTCCCAGTTTTTGATGAAAACCTGGTACATTTACCAAAATTAATCCAAAAATTTCTGAAGTTGAGAGGTTTATGAGCCAATTTCTTTGGAGAATGATGGTATTACAATTAAAATATCCCAGAATTTCTTGAAAATCAATTACAAATTTCTAAAAATCCAAAAGTTCTTGAATGGCGAGGACAAAATGGCCAATTCTCTTGAGAATCAGGGTCTGATATTTAATATTTCCCAGTTTTTCATGAGAATCTGGTACAATTTCATAAAATTATCCAAAAATTTCTCAATTTGAGAGGATTAAGAGCCTATTATTCTGGAGAATGATGGTTAAATAAATGAATTATCTCAGTATTTCTTGAAAAACAATTACAAATTTCTAAAAAATTCCAAAAGTTCTTGAATAGCGAGGACAAAATGGCCAATTCTCTTTAGAATCATGGTCTGATAATTAATATTTCCCAGTTTTTCATGAGAATCTGGTACAATTCCATAAAATTATCTAAAAATTTCTTAATTTGAGAGGATTAAGAGCCTATTTTTCTGGAGAATGATGGTTAAATAAATGAATTATCTCAGTATTTTTTAAAAATCAATTAGAAATTTCTAAAAAATCCTAAAAGTTCTTGAATGGCGATGACAAAATGGCCAATTCTCTTGAGAATCATGATCTGATAATTAATATTTCCCAGTTTTTGATGAGAATCTGGTACAATTCCATAAAATTATCCAAAAATTTCTTATTTGAGAGGATTCAGAGCCAATTTCTCTGGAGAATGATGGTATTACAATTAAAATATCCCAGTATTTCTTGAAAATCAATTACAAATTTCTAAAAAATCCCAAAAGTTCTTGAATGGCGAGGACAAAATGGCCAATTTTCTTCAGAATCATGGTTATATAATTAATATTTCCCAGTTTTTGATGAAAACCTGGTACATTTACCTAAATTAATCCAAAAATTTCTGAAGTTGAGAGGTTTATGAGCCAATTTCTCTGGAGAATGATGGTATTACAATTAAAATATCCCAGTATTTCTTGAAAATCAATTACAAATTTCTAAAAAATCCCAAAAGTTCTTGAATGGCGAGGACAAAATGGCCAATTCTCTTCAGAATCATGGTTATATAATTAATATTTCCCAGTTTTTGATGAGAATCTGGTACAATTCCATAAAATTATCCAAAAATTTCTTAATTTGAGAGGATTAAGAGCCTATTTCTCTGGAGAATGATGGTATTACAATTAAAATATCCCAGTATTTCTTGAAAATCAATTACAAATTTCTAAAAAAGCCCAAATGTTCTTGAATGGCGAGGACAAAATGGCCAATTCTCTTGAGAATCATGGTCTGATAATTAATATTTCCCAGTTTTTCATGAGAATCTGGTACAATTTCATAAAATTATCCAACAATTTCTTAATTTGAGAGGATTAAGAGCCTATTTTTCTGGAGAATGATGGTTAAATAAATGAATTATCTCAGTATTTCTTGAAAATCAATTACAAATTTCTATAAAATTCCAAAAGTTCTTGAATTGCGAGGACAAAATGGCCAATTCTCTCAGAATCATGGTTATATAATTAATATTTCCCAGTTTTTCATGAGAATCTTGTACAATTACATTGAATTATCCAAAAATTTCTCATGTTTAGAGGATTCAGAGCCAATTTCTCTGGAGAATGATGGTATTACAATTAAAATATCCCAGTATTTCTTGAAAATCAATTACAAATTTCTAAAAAATCCCAAAAGTTCTTGAATGGCGAGGACAAAATGGCCAATTCTCTTCAGAATCATGGTTATAAAATTAATATTTCCCAATTTTTGATGAGAATCTGGTATAATTACATAAAATATTCCAAAACTTTCTTAATTTGAGAGGATTAAAAGCCTAATTTTCTGGAGAATGATGGTTAAATAAAAGAATTATCTCAGTATTTCTTGAAAATCAATTACAAATTTCTAAAAAATCCCAAAAGTTCTTGAATGGCGAGGACCTAATGGCCAATTCTCTTGAGAATCAGGGTCATATAATTAATATTTCCCAGTTTTTGATGAGAATCTGGTACAATTCCATAAAATTATCCAAAAATTTCTCAATATTAGAGGATTAAGAGCCTATTTCTCTGGAGAATGATGGTATTACAATTAATTATCTCAGTATTTCTTGAAAATCAATTACAAATTTCTAAAAATCCCAAAGTTCTTGAATGGCGAGGACAAAATGGCCAATTCTCTTGAGAATCATGGTTATATAATTAATATTTCCCAGTTTTTGATGAGAATCTTGTACAATTTCATAAATTATCCAAAAATTTCTTAATTTGAGAGGATTCAGAGCCAATTTCTCTGGAGAATGATGGTTATACAATTAAAATATCTCAGTATTTCTTGAAAATCAATTACAAATTTCTAAAAATCCCAAAAGTTCTTGAATGGCGAGGACAAAATGGCCAATTCTCTTGAGAATCATGGTTATATAATTAATATTTCCCAGTTTTTCATGAGAATCTGGTACAATTTCATAAAATTATCCAAAAATTTCTCAATTTGAGAGGATTAAGAGCCTATTCTCTGGAGAATGATGGTTAAATAAATGAATTATCTCAGTATTTCTTGAAAATCAATTACAAATTTCTAATAAATTCCCAAAGTTCTTGAATGGCGAGGACAAATGGCCAATTCTCTTGAGAATCATGGTCTATATAATTAATATTTCCCAGTTTTTCATGAGAATCTGGTACAATTCCATAAAATTATCCAAAAATTTCTTAATTTGAGAGGATTAGAGCCTATTTTCTCTGGAGAATGATGGTATTACAATTAAATATCCCAGTATTTCTTGAAAATCAATTACAAATTTCTAAAAAATCCCAAAAGTTCTTGAATGGCGAGGACCAATGGCCAATTCTCTTGAGAATCATGGTCTGATAATTAATATTTCCCAGTTTTTGATGAGAATCTGGTACAATTCCATAAAATTATCCAAAAATTTCTCATGTTTAGAGGATTCAGAGCCAATTTCTCTAGAGAATGATGGTATTACAATTAAAATATCCCAGTATTTCTAGAACATCAATTACAAATTTCTAAAAAATCCCAAAAGTTCTTGAATGGCGAGGACAAAATGGCCAATTCTCTTCAGAATCATGGTTATATAATTAATATTTCCCAGTTTTTGATGAGAATCTGGTACAATTCCATAAAATTATCCAAAAATTTCTTAATTTGAGAGGATTAAGAGCCTATTTCTCTGGAGAATGATGGTATTACAATTAAAATATCCCAGTATTTCTTGAAAATCAATTACAAATTTCTAAAAAAGCCCAAATGTTCTTGAATGGCGAGGACAAAATGGCCAATTCTCTTGAGAATAATGGTCTGATAATTAATATTTCCCAGTTTTTCATGAGAATCTGGTACAATTTCATAAAATTATCCAAAAATTTCTCAATTTGAGAGGATTAAGAGCCTATTTTTCTGGAGAATGATGGTTAAATAAATGAATTATCTCAGTATTTCTTGAAAAACAAATTCAAATTTCTATAAAATTCCAAAAGTTCTTGAATTGCGAGGACAAAGAGGCCAATTCTCTTCAAAATCATGGTTATATAATTAATATTTCCAAGTTTTTCATGAGAATCTGGTACAATTCCATAAAATTATCCAAAAATTTCTTAATTTGAGAGGATTAAGAGCCTATTTCTCTGGAGAATAATGGTTAAATAAATGAATTATCTCAGTATTTCTTGAAAATCAATTACAAATTTCTAAAAAATCCCAAAAGTTCTTGAATGGCGAGGACCTAATGGCCAATTCTCTTAAGAATCAGGGTCATATAATTAATATTTCCCAGTTTTTGATGAGAATCTGGTACAATTTCATAAAATATTCCAAAAATTTCTTAATTTGAGAGGATTAAGAGCCTAATTTCTCTGGAGAATGATGGTATTACAATTAAAATATCCCAGTATTTCTTGAAAATCAATTACAATTTCTAAAAAATCCCAAAAGTTCTTGAATGGCGAGGACAAAATGGCCAATTCTCTTGAGAATCATGGTCTATAATTAATATTTCCCAGTTTTTGATGAGAATCTGGTACAATTACATAAATTATCCAAAAATTTCTTAATTTGAGAGGATTAAGAGCCTATTTCTCTGGAGAATGATGGTATTACAATTAAAATATCCCAGTATTTCTTGAAAATCAATTACAAATTTCTAAAAAATCCCAAAAGTTCTTGAATGGCGAGGACAAATGGCCAATTCTCTTGAGAATCATGGTCTATAATTAATATTTCCCAGTTTTTGATGAGAATCTGGTACAATTACATAAAATTATCCAAAAATTTCTTAATTTGAGAGGATTAAGAGCCTATTTTCTGGAGAATGATGGTTAAATAAATGAATTATCTCAGTATTTCTTGAAAATCAATTACAAATTTCTAAAAATCCCAAAAGTTCTTGAATGGCGAGGACAAAATGGCCAATTCTCTTGAGAATCATGGTTATATAATTAATATTTCCCAGTTTTTCATGAGAATCTGGTACAATTCCATAAAATTATCCAAAAATTTCTCAATTTGAGAGGATTAAGAGCCTATTTCTCTGGAGAATGATGGTATTACAATTAAAATATCCAGTATTTCTTGAAAATCAATTACAAATTTCTAAAAAATCCCAAAAGTTCTTGAATGGCGAGGACAAAATGGCCAATTCTCTTGAGAATCATGGTCTGATAATTAATATTTCCCAGTTTTTCATGAGAATCTGGTACAATTTCATAAAATTATCCAAAAATTTCTTAATTTGAGAGGATTAAGAGCCTATTTTCTGGAGAATGATGGTTAAATAAATGAATTATCTCAGTATTTCTTGAAAAATCAATTACAAATTTCTAAAAATCCCAAAAGTTCTTGAATGGCGAGGACAAAATGGCCAATTCTCTTGAGAATCATGGTCTATAATTAATATTTCCCAGTTTTTCATGAGAATCTTGTACAATTACATTAAATTATTCCAAAAATTTCTCATTTTAGAGGATTCAGAGCCAATTTCTCTGGAGAATGATGGTATTACAATTAAAATATCCCAGTATTTCTTGAAAATCAATTACAAATTTCTAAAAAATCCCAAAAGTTCTTGAATGGCGAGACAAAATGGCCAATTCTCTTGAGAATCATGGTCTGATAATTAATATTTCCCAGTTTTGATGAGAATCTGGTACAATTACATAAAATTATCCAAAAATTTCTTAATTTGAGAGGATTAAGAGCCTATTTTTCTGGAGAATGATGGTAAATAAATAAATTATCTCAGTATTTCTTGAAAATCAATTACAAATTTCTAAAAATCCCAAAAGTTCTTGAATGGCGAGGACAAAATGGCCAATTCTCTTGAGAATCATGGTTATATAATTAATATTTCCCAGTTTTTCATGAGAATCTGGTACAATTTCATAAAATTATCCAAAAATTTCTCAATTTGAGAGGATTAAGAGCCTATTTCTCTGGAGAATGATGGTTAAATAAATGAATATCTCAGTATTTCTTGAAAATCAATTACAAATTTCTAAAAAATCCCAAAAGTTCTTGAATGGCGAGGACAAAATGGCCAATTCTCTTGAGAATCATGGTCTATATAATTAATATTTCCCAGTTTTTCATGAGAATCTGGTACAATTTCATAAAATTATCCAAAAATTTCTCAATTTGAGAGGATTAAGAGCCTATTTTTCTGGAGAATGATGGTTAAATAAATGAATTATCTCAGTATTTCTTGAAAATCAATTACAAATTTCTAAAAAATCCAAAAGTTCTTGAATGGCGAGGACAAAATGGCCAATTCTCTTCAGAATCATGGTTATATAATTAATATTTCCCAGTTTTTGATGAGAATCTGGTACAATTCCATAAAATTATCCAAAAATTTCTTAATTTGAGAGGATTAAGAGCCTATTTCTCTGGAGAATGATGGTATTACAATTAAATATCCAGTATTTCTTGAAAATCAATTACAAATTTCTAAAAAATCCAAAAGTTCTTGAATGGCGAGGACAAAATGGCCAATTCTCTTGAGAATCATGGTTGATAATTAATATTTCCCAGTTTTTGATGAGAATCTGGTACAATTTCATAAAATATTCCAAAAATTCTAATTGAGAGGATTAAGAGCCTAATTTTTCTGGAGAATGATGGTTTAAATAAAAGAATTATCTCAGTATTTCTTGAAAATCAATTACAAATTTCTAAAAAATCCCAAAAGTTCTTGAATGGCGAGGACAAAATGGCCAATTCTCTTCAGAATCAGGGTTATATAATTAATATTTCCCAGTTTTTGATGAGAATCTGGTACAATTCCATAAAATTATCCAAAAATTTCTCATATTAGAGGATTAAGAGCCAATTTCTCTGGAGAATGATGGTATTACAATTAAAATATCCAGTATTTCTTGAAAATCAATTACAAATTTCTAAAAAGTCCCAAAAGTTCTTGAATGGCGAGGACAAAATGGCCAATTCTCTTGAGAATCATGGTCTGATAATTAATATTTCCCAGTTTTTATGAGAATCTGGTACAATTACATAAAATATCCAAAAATTTCTTAATTTGAGAGGATTAAGAGCCTATTTTTCTGGAGAATGATGGTTAAATAAATGAATTATCTCAGTATTTCTTGAAAATCAATTACAAATTTCTAAAAATCCCAAAAGTTCTTGAATGGCGAGGACAAAATGGCCAATTCTCTTGAGAATCAGGGTCATATAATTAATATTTCCCAGTTTTTGATGAGAATCTGGTACAATTCCATAAAATTATCCAAAAATTTCTCAATTTTAGAGGATTAAGAGCCTATTTCTCTGGAGAATGATGGTATTACAATTAAAATATCCCAGTATTTCTTGAAAATCAATTACAAATTTCTAAAAAATCCCAAAAGTTCTTGAATGGCGAGGACAAAATGGCCAATTCTCTTAGAATCATGGTCTATAATTAATATTTCCCAGTTTTTCATGAGAATCTGGTACAATTACATAAAATTATCCAAAAATTTCTTAATTTGAGAGGATTAAGAGCCTATTTCTCTGGAGAATGATGGTAATACAATTAAATTATCTCAGTATTTCTTGAAAATCAATTACAAATTTCTAAAAAATCCCAAAAGTTCTTGAATGGCGAGGACAAAATGGCCAATTCTCTTGAGAATCATGGTCTATAATTAATATTTCCCAGTTTTTCATGAGAATCTGGTACAATTCCATAAATTATCCAAAATTTCTTAATTTGAGAGGATTAAGAGCCTATTTTTCTGGAGAATGATGGTATTACAATTAAATAATATCCCAGTATTTCTTGAAAATCAATTACAAATTTCTAAAAAATCCCAAAAGTTCTTGAATGGCGAGGACAAAATGGCCAATTCTCTTGAGAATCATGGTCTATAATTAATATTTCCCAGTTTTTCATGAGAATCTGGTACAATTTCATAAAATTATCCAAAATTTCTTAATTTGAGAGGATTAAGAGCCTATTTTTCTGGAGAATGATGGTTAAATAAATGAAATTATCTCAGTATTTCTTGAAAATCAATTACAAATTTCTAAAAATCCCAAAAGTTCTTGAATGGCGAGGACCAAATGGCCAATTCTCTTGAGAATCATGGTTATATAATTAATATTTCCCAGTTTTTGATGAGAATCTGGTACAATTCCATAAAATTATCCAAAAATTTCTCAATTTTAGAGGATTAAGAGCCTATTTCTCTGGAGAATGATGGTATTACAATTAAAATATCCCAGTATTTCTTGAAAATCAATTACAAATTTCTAAAAAATCCAAAAGTTCTTGAATGGCGAGGACAAAATGGCCAATTCTCTTCAGAATCATGGTTATATAATTAATATTTCCCAGTTTTTGATGAGAATCTGGTACAATTTCATAAAATTATCCAAAACTTTCTTAATTTGAGAGGATTAAGAGCCTATTTTCTGGAGAATGATGGTTAATAAAATGAATATCTCAGTATTTCTTGAAAATCAATTACAAATTCTAAAAAATCCCAAAAGTTCTTGAATGGCGAGGACAAATGGCCAATTCTCTTGAGAATCATGGTATATAATTAATATTTCCCAGTTTTTGATGAGAATCTGGTACAATTACATAAATTATCCAAAAATTTCTTAATTTGAGAGGATTAAGAGCCTATTTTCTGGAGAATGATGGTTAAATAAATGAATTATCTCAGTATTCTTGAAAATCAATTACAAATTTCTAAAAAATCCCAAAAGTTCTTGAATGGCGAGGACAAAATGGCCAATTCTCTTGAGAATCATGGTCTGATAATTAATATTTCCCAGTTTTTCATGAGAATCTGGTACAATTTCATAAATTATCCAAAAATTTCTCAATTTGAGAGGATTAAGAGCCTATTTTCTGGAGAATGATGGTTAAATAAATGAATTATCTCAGTATTTCTTGAAAATCAATTACAAATTTCTAAAAAATCCCAAAAGTTCTTGAATGGCGAGGACAAAGAGGCCAATTCTCTTCAGAATCATGGTTATATAATTAATATTTCCCAGTTTTTCATGAGAATCTGGTACAATTTCATAAAATTATCCAAAATTTCTTAATTTGAGAGGATTAAGAGCCTATTTCTCTGGAGAATGATGGTTAAATAAATGAATATCTCAGTATTTCTTGAAAATCAATTACAAATTTCTAAAAAATCCCAAAAGTTCTTGAATGGCGAGGACAAAATGGCCAATTCTCTTGAGAATCATGGTCTGATAATTATATTTCCAAGTTTTCATAAGAATCTGGTACAATTCCATAAAATTATCCAAAAATTTCTTAATTTGAGAGGATTAAGAGCCTATTTTTCTGGAGAATGATGGTTAAATAAATGAATTATCTCAGTATTTCTTGAAAATCAATTACAAATTTCTAAAAAAATCCCAAAAGTTCTTGAATGGCGAGGACCTAATGGCCAATTCTCTTGAGCATCATGGTCATATAATTAATATTTCCCAGTTTTTATGAGAATCTGGTACAATTCATAAATTATCCAAAAATTTCTTAATTTGAGAGGATTAAGAGCCTATTTCTGGAGAATGATGGTTAAATAAATGAATTATCTCAGTTATTCTTGAAAATCAATTACAAATTTCTAAAAATCCCAAAAAGTTCTTGAAAGCGATGACAAATGGCCAATTCTCTTGAGAATCATGGTCTGATAATTAATATTTCCCAGTTTTTGATGAGAATCTGGTTACAATTCCATAAAATTATCCAAAAATTTCTTAATTGTAGAGGATTCAGAGCCAATATTCTCTGGAGAATGATGTATTAAATAAAATATCCAGTATTTCTTGAAAATCAATTACAAAATTTCTAAAAAATCCCAAAAGTTCTTGAATGGCGAGGACAAAAATGGCCAATTCTCTTCAGAATCATGGTTATATAATTAATATTTCCCAGTTTTTGATGAGAGAATCTGGGTACAATTCCATAAAATTATCCAAAAATTTCTTAATTGTTAGAGGATTAAGAGACATATTTCTCTGGAGAATTGATGGTATTACAATTAAAATATCCCAGTATTTCTTGAAAATCAATTACAAATTCTAAAAAATCCCAAAGTTCTTGAATAGCGAGGACAAAATGGCCAATTCTCTTGAGAATCATGGTCTATATAATTAATATTTCCCAGTTTTTGATGAGAATCTGGTACAATTCCATAAAATTATCCAAAATTTCTCAATATTAGAGGATTAGAGCCTATTTTTCTGGAGAATGATGGTAAATAAATGAATTATCTCAGTATTTCTTGGAAATCAATTACAAATTTCTAAAAATCCCAAAAGTTCTTGAATGGCGAGGACAAAATGGCCAATTCTCTTGAGAATCATGGTCTGATAATTAATATTTCCCAGTTTTTTATGAGAATCTGGTACAATTTCATAAAATATCCAAAAATTTCTCAATATGAGAGGATTAAGAGCCTATTTCTCTGGAGAATGATGGTTAAATAAATGAATTATCTCAGTATTTCTTGAAAATCAATTACAAAATTTCTAAAAATCCAAAAGTTCTTGAATGGCGAGGACAAATGGCCAATTCTCTTGAGAATCATGGTCTGATAATTAATATTTCCCAGTTTTTCATGAGAATCTTGTACAATTACATGAATATTCCAAAAATTTCTCATGTTGTAGAGGATTCAGAGCCAATTTCTCTGGAGAATGATGGTATTACAATTAAAATATCCCAGTATTTCTTGAAAATCAATTACAAATTTCTAAAAAATCCCAAAAGTTCTTGAATGGCGAGGACAAAATGGCCAATTCTCTTGAGAATCATGGTTCATAAAATTAATATTTCCCAGTTTTTGATGAGAATCTGGTACAATTCCATAAAATATTCCAAAAATTTCTTAATTTGAGAGGATTAAAAGCCTATTTTTCTGGAGAATGATGGTTAAATAAATGAATTATCTCAGTATTCTTGAAAATCAATTACAAATTCTAAAAATTCCAAAAGTTCTTGAATGGCGATGACAAAATGGCCAATTCTCTTGAGAATCATGGTCATGATAATTAATATTTCCCAGTTTTTGATGAGAATCTGGTACAATTACATAAAATATCCAAAAATTTCTTAATTTGAGAGGATTAAGAGCCAATTTCTCTGGAGAATGATGGTATTACAATTAAAATATCCAGTATTTCTTGAAAATCAATTACAAATTTCTAAAAAATCCCAAAAGTTCTTGAATGGCGAGGACAAAATGGCCAATTCTCTTGAGAATCATGGTCTATATAATTAATATTTCCCAGTTTTTGATGAGAATCTGGTACAATTTCATAAAATATCCAAAAATTTCTCAATTTGAGAGGATTAAGAGCCTATTTCTCTGGAGAATGATGGTTTACAATAAATGAATTATCTCAGTATTTCTTGAAAATCAATTACAAATTTCTAAAAAATCCCAAAAGTTCTTGAATGGCGAGGACCAAATGGCCAATTCTCTTGAGAATCATGGTCATATAATTAATATTTCCCAGTTTTTAATGAGAATCTGGTACAATTCCATAAATATCCAAAAATTTCTCAATATTAGAGGATTTAAGAGCCAATTTCTCTGGAGAATGATGGTATTACAATTAATAATATCCCAGTATTCTTGAAAATCAATTACAAATTTCTAAAAAATCCCAAAAGTTCTTGAATGGCGAGGACAAAATGGCCAATTCTCTTCAGAATCATGGTTATATAATTAATATTTCCCAGTTTTTGATGAAGAATCTGGTACATTTACATAAAATATCCAAAAAATTTCTAAGTTGAGAGGATTATAGAGCCTATTTTCTGGAGAATGATGGTTAATAAAATAAATTATCTCAGTATTTCTTGAAAATCAATTACAAATTTCTAAAAATCCCAAAAGTTCTTGAATGGCGAGGACAAATAGGCCAATTCTCTGAGAATCATGGTTATATAATTAATATTTCCCAGTTTTTCATGAGAATCTGGTACAATTCATAAAAATTATCCAAAAATTTCTCAATTTGAGAGGATTAAGAGCCTATTTCTCTGGAGAATGATGGTTAAATAAATGAATTATCTCAGTATTTCTTGAAAATCAATTACAAATTCTAAAAAATCCCAAAGTTCTTGAATGGCGAGGAACAAAATGGCCAATTCTCTTGAGAATCATGGTCATATAATTAATATTTCCAGTTTTTCATGAGAATCTGGTACAATTCATAAATTATCCAAAAATTTCTTAATTTGAGAGGATTAAGAGCCTATTTTTCTGGAGAATGATGGTTAAATAAATGAATTATCTCAGTATTTCTTGAAAAAACAATTCAAAATTTCTAAAAAATCCAAAAGTTCTTGAATTGCGAGGACAAAAGAGGCCAATTCTCTGCAGAATCATGGTTATATAATTAATATTTCCCAGTTTTGATGAGAATCTGGTAAAATTACATAAAATTATCCAAAAATTTCTCAATTTGAGAGGATTAAGAGCCATATTTCTCTGGAGAATGATGGTTAATAAATAAATATCTCAGTATTTCTTGAAAATCAATTACAATTTCTAAAAATCCCAAAAGTTCTTGAATGGCGAGGACCAAAAATGGCCAATTCTCTTCAGAATCATGGTTATAAAATTAATATTTCCCAGTTTTTGATGAGAATCTGGTATAATTACATAAAATATCCAAAAATTTCTTAATTTGAGAGGATTTAAGAGCCTATTTCTCTGGGAATGATGGTAAATAAGAATTATCTCAGTATTTCTTGAAAATCAATACAAATTTCTAAAAAATCCCAAAAGTTCTTGAATGGCGAGGACAAAATGGCCAATTCTCTTGAGAATCAGGGTCATATAATAATATTTCCCAGTTTTTAATGAGAATCTGGTACAATTACATAAATATCCAAAAATTTCTAATATTAGAGGATTAAGAGCCTATTTCTCTGGAGAATGATGGTATTAAAATTAAAATATCCCAGTATTTCTTGAAAATCAATTACAAATTTCTAAAAAATTCCAAAGTTCTTGAATTGCGAGGACAAAGAGGCCAATTCTCTTGAGAATCATGGTTTATAAATTAATATTTCCCAGTTATTGATGAGAATCTGGTACAATTCATAAAATTATCCCAAAAATTTCTTAATTTGAGAGGATTAAGAGCCTATTTCTCTGGAGAATGATGGTTTACAATAATAATATCTCAGTATTTCTTGAAAATCAATTACAAATTTCTAAAAATCCCAAAAGTTCTTGAATGGCGAGGACAAAATGGCCAATTCTCTTGAGAATCAGGGTCATATAATAATATTTCCAGTTTTCATGAGAATCTGGTACAATTTCATAAAATTATCCAAAAATTTCTAAGTTGAGAGGATTAAGAGCCTATTTTCTGGAGAATGATGGTTAAAAAATGAAATTATCTCAGTATTTCTTGAAAATCAATTACAAATTCTAAAAAATCCCAAAAGTTCTTGAATTGCGAGGACATAATGGGCCAATTCTCTTGAGAATCATGGTCATATAATAATATTTCCAAGTTATTCATGAGAATCTGGTACAATTCCATAAAATTATCCAAAAATTTCTTAATTTGAGAGGATTAAGAGCCAATTTCTCTGGAGAATGATGGTAATACAATGAATAATATCCAGGTATTTCTTGAAAATCAAATTACAAATTTCTAAAAAATCCCAAAAGTTCTTGAATGGCGAGGACAAAATGGCACAATTCTCTTGAGAATATGGTTATAAAATTAATATTTCCCAGTTTTGATGAGAATCTGGGTACAAGTTCATAAAATTATCCAAAACTTTTCTAATTTGAAGAGGATTAAGAGCCCTATTTTTCTGGAGAATGATGGTTAAATAAATGAATTATCCCAGATTTCTTGAAAATCAATTACAAAATTCTAAAAATTCCCATAAGTTCTTGAATGGCGAGGACAAAATGGCCAATTCTCTTGAGAATCAGGGTCATATAATTAATATTTTCCCAGTTTTTGATGAGAATCTGGTACAATTTCCTAAAATTATCCAAAAATTTCTCTAATTGTAGGAGGATTAAGAGCCTATTTCTCTGGAGAATGATGGTGATTACAATTAAAATATCCAGTATTCTTGAAAATCAATTACAAATTTCTAAAAAGTCCCAAAAGTTCTTGAATGGCGAGGACAAAATGGACAATTCTCTTGAGAAATCATGGTCTGATAATTAATATTTCCCAGTTTTTGATGAGAATTGGTACAATTTCATAAAATTATCCAAAAAATTTCTCAATTTGAGAGGATTAAGAGCCTATTTCTCTGGAGAATGATGGTTAAATAAATGAATTATATCAGTATATTCTTGAAAAATAAATTACAAATTTCTAAAATTCCAAAATTCTTGAATGCGAGGACAAAATGGCCAATTCTCTTGAGAATCATGGTATATAATTAATATTTCCCAGTTTTCATGAGAATCTGGTACAATTCCATAAATTATCCAAAAATTTCTCATGTTAGAGGATTCAGAGCCAATTTCTCTGGAGAATGATGGTATTACAATTAAAATATCCAGAAGTATTTCTTGAAAATCAATTACAAATTTCTAAAAAATCCCAAAAGTTCTTGAATGGCGAGGACCAAAATGGCCAATTCTCTTGAGAATCAGGGTATATAACTAATATTTCCCAGTTTTGATGAGAATCTGGTACAATTCCATAAAATTATCCAAAATTTCTTAATTTGAGAGGATTAAGAGCCTATTTCTCTGGAGAATGATGGTAATTACAATTAAAATATCCCAGTATTTCTTGAAAATCAATTACAAATTTCTAAAAAATCCCAAAAGTTCTTGAATGGCGATGACAAAATGGCCAATTCTCTTAAGAATCATGGTATATAATTAATATTTCCCAGTTTTTGATGAGAATCTGGTACAATTACATAAATTATCCAAAAATTTCTTAATTTGAGAGGATTAAGAGCCTATTTCTCTGGAGAATGATGGTATTACAATAAAATATCCCAGTATTTCTTGAAAATCAATTACAAATTTCTAAAAAATCCCAAAAGTTCTTGAATGGCGAGGACAAAATGGCCAATTCTCTTGAGAATCATGGTCTGATAATTAATATTTCCCAGTTTTTGATGAGAATCTGGTACAATTTCATAAAATTATCCAAAAATTTCTCAATTTGAGAGGATTAAGAGCCTATTTTTCTGGAGAATGATGGTTAAATAAATGAATTATCTCAGTATTTCTTGAAAAAAAAATTCAAATTTCTAAAAATTCCAAAAGTTCTTGAATGCGAGGACAAAGAGGCCAATTCTCTTAAGAATCATGGTTATATAATTAATATTTCCCAGTTTTTCATGAGAATCTTGTACAATTACATAAATATCCAAAAATTTCTCAGTTGAGAGGATTCAGAGCCAATTTCTCTGGAGAATGATGGTATTACAATTAAAATATCCCAGTATTTCTTGAAAATCAATTACAAATTTCTAAAAAATCCCAAAAGTCTTGAATGGCGAGGACCAAATGGCCAATTCTCTTGAGAATCATGGTCTGATAATTAATATTTCCCAGTTTATCATGAGAATCTGGTACAATTCCATAAAATATCAAAAAAGTTCTCAATTTGAGGAGTAATAAGAGGCATATTCTCTGGAGATAATGGTATTACAATGAATATCTCAGTATTTCTTGAAAATCAATTAGAAATTTCTAAAAAATCCCCCAAAGAGTTCTGAATGGCGAGGACAAAATGGACCAATTCTCGTTAAGAATAAGGGTCATGATAATTATGATTTCCCCGTTGTTGATGAGAATCTGGTACAATTTCATAAACATATTCCAAAGAATTTCTTAATTTGAGAGGATTAAGAGCCTATATTTTCTGGAGAATGATGGTATTAAATAAATGAATTATCTCAGTATTTCTTGAAAAATAAATTCAAATTTCTAAAAAATCCCAAAAGTCTTGAGTGGCGAGGACAAAGATGGCCAATTCTCTTGAGAATCATGATATGATAATTTAATATTTCCAAGTTTTGCATGAGAATCTGGTACCAATTTACATAAATATTCAAAAATTCTCAATGTTGAGAGGATTAAGAGCCAATTTCTGGAGAATGATGGTATTACAATTAAAATATCCAGTATTTCTTGAAAATCAATTACAAATTTCTAAAAAATCCCAAAAGTTCTTGAATGGCGAGGACAAATGGCCAATTCTCTTGAGAATCATGGTCTGATAATTAATATTTCCCAGTTTTTGATGAGAATCTGGTACAATTTCAAAATTATCCAAAAATTTCTCAATTTGAGAGGATTAAGAGCCTATTTTTCTGGAGAATGATGGTTAAATAAATGAATATCTCAGTATTTCTTGAAAATCAATTACAAATTTCTAAAAAATCCCAAAAGTTCTTGAATGGCGAGGACAAAATGGCCAATTCTCTTGAGAATCATGGTTATATAATTAATATTTCCCAGTTTTTCATGAGAATCTGGTACAATTTAATAAAATTATCCAAAAATTTCTCATTTTAGAGGATTAAGAGCCAATTTCTCTGGAGAATGATGGTATTACAATTAAAATATCCCAGTATTTCTTGAAATCAATTACAATTTCTAAAAAATCCCAAAAGTTCTTGAATGGCGAGGACCAAAATGGCCAATCTCTTGAGAATCATGGTCTGATTAATTAATATTTCCCAGTTTTTGATAAGAATCTGGTAAAATTACATAAAATATCCAAAAAAGTCTTAATTTGAGAGGATTAAAAGCCTATTTCTCTGGAGAATGATGGTTAAATAAATGAATTATCTCAGTATTCTTGAAAATCAATTACAAATTTCTAAAAAATCCCAAAAGTTCTTGAATGGCGAGGACCAAAATGGCCAATCTCTTGAGAATCAGGGTAATATAATTAATATTCCCAGTTTTTGATGAGAATCTGGTACAATTCCATAAAATTATCCAAAAATTTCTCAATATTAGAGGATTAAGAGCCTATTTCTCTGGAGAATGATGGTAAATAAATGAATATCTCAGTATTTCTGAAAATCAATTACAAATTTCTAAAAATCCCAAAATTTCTTGAATGGCGATGACAAAATGGCCAATTCTCTTGAGAATCATGGTCTGATAATTAATATTTCCCAGTTTTTGATGAGAATCTGGTACAATTCATAAAATTATCCAAAAATTCTAATTTGAGAGGATTAAGAGCATATTTCTCTGGAGAATGATGGTATTACAATTAAAAATATCCCAGTATTTCTTGAAAAATCATTAAAATTTCTAAAAAATCCCAAAAGTTCTTGAATGGCGAGGACAAAAGAGCCAATTCTCTTGAGAATCATGGTATAATAATATTTCCCAGTTTTTGATGAGAATCTGGTACAATTCATAAAATTATCCAAAATTTCTTAATTTGAGAGGATTAAGAGCCTATTTCTCTGGAGAATGATGGTTAAATAAAGAATTATCTCAGTATTTCTTGAAAATAAATTACAAATTTCTAAAAAATCCCAAAGTTCTGAATGGCGAGACAAAATGGCCAATTCTCTGAGAATCATGGTCTAGATAATTAATATTTCCCAGTTTTTCATGAGAATCTGGTACCAATTTCATAAATTATCCAAAAATTCTCAATTTGAGAGGATTAAGAGCATATTTCTCTGGAGAATGATGGTATTACAATTAAAGAATACCAGTATTTCTTGAAAATCAATTTACAAATTTCTAAAAAATCCCAAAAGTTCTTGAATGGCGAGGACAAAATGGCCAATTCTCTTGAGAATCATGGTTATATAATTAATATTCCCAGTTTTTAATGAGAATCTGGTACAATTACATAAAATTATCCAAAAATTTCTAATGTTGAGAGGATTAAGAGCCAATTCTCTGGAGAATGATGGTTATTAATAATTAAATATCCCAGTATTTCTTGAAAATCAATTACAAATTTCTAAAAAAAGCCCAAAGTTCTTGAATGGCGAGGACAAAATGGCCAATTCTCTTGAGAATCATGGTATATAACTTAATATTCCCAGTTTTCATGAGAATCTGGTACAATTTCCATAAAATTATCCAAAAATTTCTCAATTTGAGAGGATTAAGAGCCTATTTTCTGGAGAATGATGGTAAATAAATGAATTATCTCAGTATTTCTTGAAAATCAAATCAAATTTCTAAAAAATCCCAAAAGTTCTTGAATGGCGAGGACAAAAGGCCAATTCTCTTGAGAATCATGGTTATATAATTAATATTTCCCAGTTTTTCATGAGAATCTGGTACAATTACATTAATATTCCAAAATTTCTCATTTTAGAGGATTAAGAGCCAATTTCTCTGGAGAATGATGGTATTACAATTAAATATCCCAGTATTTCTTGAAAATCAATTACAAATTTCTAAAAAATCCCAAAAGTTCTTGAATGGCGAGGACAAAATGGCCAATTCTCTTGAGAATCATGGTATATAATTAATATTTCCCAGTTTTTGATGAGAATCTGGTACAATTACATAAAATATTCCAAAAATTCTCAATTTGAGAGGATTAAGAGCCTATTTTTCTGGAGAATGATGGTTAAATAATGAATTATCAGTATTTCTTGAAAATCAATTACAAATTTCTAAAAAATCCCAAAAGTTCTTGAATGGCGAGGACAAAATGGCCAATTCTCTTGAGAATCATGGTATGATAATTAATATTTCCCAGTTTTTGATGAGAATCTGGTACAATTTATAAAAATATTCCAAAAATTTTAATTTAGAGGATTAAGAGCCTATTTTCTGGAGAATGATGGTAAATAATGAATTATCTCAGTATTTCTTGAAAATCAATTACAAATTTCTAAAAAATCCCAAAAGTTCTTGAATGGCGAGGACAAAGGGCCAATTCTCTTGAGAATCATGGTTATATAATTAATATTTCCCAGTTTTTCATGAGAATCTGGTACAATTTAATAAAATTATCCAAAAATTTCTTAATTTGAGAGGATTAAGAGCCAATTTCTCTGGAGAATGATGGTATTACAATTAAAATATCCCAGTATTTCTTGAAAATCAATTACAAATTTCTAAAAAATCCCAAAAGTTCTTGAATGGCGAGGACACAAAATGGCCAATTCTCTTGAGAATCATGGTCTATAATTAATATTTCCCAGTTTTTCATGAGAATCTGGTACAATTCCATAAAATTATCCAAAAATTTCTCAATTTAGAGGATTAAGAGCCTATTTTCTGGAGAATGATGGTATTACAATTAAAATTATCCAGTATTTCTTGAAAATCAATTACAAATTTCTAAAAAATCCCAAAAGTTCTTGAATGGCGAGGACAAAATGGCCAATTCTCTTCAGAATCATGGTTATATAATTAATATTTCCCAGTTTTTGATGAGAATCTGGTACAATTCCATAAAATTATCCAAAAATTTCTCAATATTAGAGGATTAAGAGCCTATTTCTCTGGAGAATGATGGTATTACAATTAAAATATCCCAGTATTTCTTGAAAATCAATTACAAATTTCTAAAAAGTCCCAAAAGTTCTTGAATGGCGAGGACAAAATGGACAATTCTCTTGAGAATCATGGTCTGATAATTAATATTTCCCAGTTTTTCATGAGAATCTGGTACAATTTCATAAAATTATCCAAAAATTTCTCAATTTGAGAGGATTAAGAGCCTATTTTTCTGGAGAATGATGGTTAAATAAATGAATTATCTCAGTATTTTTTGAAAATCAATTACAAATTTCTAAAAAATTCCAAAAGTTCTTGAATGGCGAGGACAAATGGCCAATTCTCTTGAGAATCATGGTTATATAATTAATATTTCCCAGTTTTTCATGAGAATCTGGTACAATTACATAAATATTCCAAAATTTCTCAATTTAGAGGATTAAGAGCCAATTTCTCTGGAGAATGATGGTATTACAATTAAAATATCCCAGTATTTCTTGAAAATCAATTACAAATTTCTAAAAAATCCCAAAAGTTCTTGAATGGCGAGGACAAAATGGCCAATTCTCTTGAGAATCATGGTTATATAATTAATATTTCCCAGTTTTTGATGAGAATCTGTACAATTACATAAAATATCCAAAATTTCTTAATTTGAGAGGATTAAGAGCCTATTTTCTGGAGAATGATGGTATTAAATAATGAATTATCTCAGTATTTCTTGAAAATCAATTACAAATTTCTAAAAAATCCCAAAAGTTCTTGAATGGCGAGGACAAAATGGCCAATTCTCTTGAGAATCATGGTCTGATAATTAATATTTCCCAGTTTTTGATGAGAATCTGGTACAATTCATAAAATATCCAAAAATTTCTTAATTTGAGAGGATTAAGAGCCTATTTTCTGGAGAATGATGGTAATAAATGAAATCTCAGTATTTCTTGAAAATCAATTACAAATTTCTAAAAATCCCAAAAGTTCTTGAATGGCGAGGACAAAATGGCCAATTCTCTTGAGAATCATGGTTATATAATTAATATTTCCCAGTTTTTCATGAGAATCTTGTACAATTTCATAAAATTTCCAAAAATTTCTCATTTAGAGGATTAAGAGCCATTTCTCTGGAGAATGATGGTTATTACAATTAAAATATCCAGATTCTGAAAATCAATTACAAATTCTAAAAAATCCAAAAGTCTTGAATGGCGAGGACAAAATGGCCAAATTCTCTGAGAATCATGGTCTGATAATTAATATTCCCAAGTTTTTTCATGAGAATCTGGTACAATTACATAAAATATCCAAAAATTTCTTAATTTGAGAGGATTAAGAGCCTATTTTTTGGAGAATGATGGTTAAATAAATGAATTATCTCAGTATTTCTTGAAAATCAATTACAAATTTCTAAAAAATCCCAAAAGTTCTTGAATGGCGAGGACCTAATGGCCAATTCTCTTGAGAATCATGGTCATATAATTAATATTTCCCAGTTTTTGATGAGAATCTGGTACAATTCATAAAATATCCAAAAATTCTCAATTGAGGGAGGATTAAGAGCCAATTTCTCTGGAGAATGATGGTATTACAATTAAATATCCCAGTATTTCTTGAAAATCAATTACAAATTTCTAAAAAATCCCAAAAGTTCTTGAATGGCGAGGACAAAATGGCCAATTCTCTTGAGAATCATGGTATATAATTAATATTTCCCAGTTTTTGATGAGAATCTGGTACAATTCCATAAAATTATCCAAAAATTTCTTAATTTGAGAGGATTAAGAGCCTATTTCTCTGGAGAATGATGGTTAACAATTAAATTAATCCCAGTATTTCTTGAAAATCAATTACAAATTTCTAAAAAATCCCAAAGTTCTTGAATGGCGAGGACAAATGGCCAATTCTCTTGAGAATCATGGTCATATAATTAATATTTCCCAGTTTTTCATGAGAATCTGGTACAATTACATAAAATATTCCAAAAATTCTCTCATTTTAGAGGATTAAGAGCCTATTTCTCTGGAGAATGATGGTATTACAATTAAAATATCCCAGTATTTCTTGAAAATCAATTACAAATTTCTAAAAAATCCCAAAAGTTCTTGAATGGCGAGGACAAAATGGCCAATTCTCTTGAGAATCATGGTCATATAATTAATATTTCCCAGTTTTTGATGAGAATCTGGTACAATTCATAAAATTATCCAAAAATTTCTCAATTTGAGAGGATTAAGAGCCTATTTTTCTGGAGAATGATGGTTAAATAAATGAATTATCTCAGTATTTCTTGAAAATCAATTACAAATTTCTAAAAAATCCCAAAAGTTCTTGAATGGCGATGACACAAAATGGCCAATTCTCTTGAGAATCATGGTCTGATAATTATATTTCCCAGTTTTTGATGAGAATCTGGTACAATTCCATAAAATTATCCAAAAATTTCTTAATTTGAGAGGATTAAGAGCCATTTTCTGGAGAATGATGGTATTACAATTAAATATCCCAGTATTTCTTGAAAATCAATTACAAATTTCTAAAAAATCCCAAAAGTTCTTGAATGGCGAGGACAAAATGGCCAATTCTCTTGAGAATCATGGTTATAATTAATATTTCCCAGTTTTTGATGAGAATCTGGTACAATTCCATAAAATTATCCAAAAATTTCTTAATTTGAGAGGATTAAGAGCCTATTTCTCTGGAGAATGATGGTATTACAATTAAAATATCCCAGTATTTCTTGAAAATCAATTACAAATTTCTAAAAAATCCCAAAAGTTCTTGAATGGCGAGGACAAAATGGCCAATTCTCTTGAGAATCATGGTCTGATAATTAATATTCCCAGTTTTTCATGAGAATCTGGTACAATTCATAAAATTATCCAAAAATTTCTCAATTTGAGAGGATTAAGAGCCTATTTTTCTGGAGAATGATGGTTAAATAAATGAATTATCTCAGTATTTCTTGAAAAACAAATTCAAATTTCTAAAAAATCCCAAAAGTTCTTGAATGGCGAGGACAAAATGGCCAATTCTCTTGAGAATCATGGTTATATAATTAATATTTCCCAGTTTTTCATGAGAATCTTGTACAATTACATAAAATATTCCAAAAATTTCTCATTTAGAGGATTAAGAGCCAATTTCTCTGGAGGAGAATGATGGTATTACAATTAAAATATCCCAGTATTTCTTGAAAATCAATTACAAATTTCTAAAAAATCCCAAAAGTTCTTGAATGGCGAGGACAAAATGGCCAATTCTCTTGAGAATCATGGTCTGAAATTAATATTTCCAGTTTTTGATGAGAATCTGGTACAATTACATAAAATTATCCAAAAATTTCTTAATTTGAGAGGATTAAAAGCCTATTTTTCTGGAGAATGATGGTTAATTAAATGAATTATCTCAGTATTTCTTGAAAATCAATTACAAATTTCTAAAAAATCCCAAAAGTTCTTGAATGGCGAGGACCTAATGGCCAATTCTCTTGAGAATCATGGTCATATAATTAATATTTCCCAGTTTTTGATGAGAATCTTGTACAATTACATAATATTCCAAAAATTTCTCAATTTAGAGGATTAAGAGCCTATTTCTCTGGAGAATGATGGTATTACAATTAAAATATCCCAGTATTTCTTGAAAATCAATTACAAATTTCTAAAAAATCCCAAAAGTTCTTGAATGGCGAGAACAAAAGGCCAATTCTCTTGAGAATCATGGTTTATAATTAATATTTCCAGTTTTTGATGAGAATCTGGTACAATTCATAAAATATCCAAAAATTTCTTAATTTGAGAGGATTAAGAGCCTATTTTTCTGGAGAATGATGGTTAAATAAATGAATTATCTCAGTATTTCTTGAAAATCAATTACAAATTTCTAAAAAATCCCAAAAGTTCTTGAATGGCGAGGACACAAAATGGCCAATTCTCTTGAGAATCAGGGTCTGATAATTAATATTTCCCAGTTTTTCATGAGAATCTGGTACAATTTCATAAAATTATCCAAAAATTTCTCAATTTGAGAGGATTAAGAGCCTATTTTTCTGGAGAATGATGGTTAAATAAATGAATTATCTCAGTATTTCTTGAAAATCAATTACAAATTTCTAAAAAATCCCAAAAGTTCTTGAATGGCGAGGACAAAATGGCCAATTCTCTTGAGAATCATGGTCTGATAATTAATATTTCCCAGTTTTCATGAGAATCTGGTACAATTTCATAAAATTATCCAAAAATTTCTCATTTGAGAGGATTAAGAGCCTATTTTCTGGAGAATGATGGTTAAATAAATGAATTATCTCAGTATTTCTTGAAAATCAATTACAAATTTCTAAAAAATCCCAAAAGTTCTTGAATGGCGAGGACAAAATGGCCAATTCTCTTGAGAATCATGGTCTATAATTAATATTTCCCAGTTTTTGATGAGAATCTGGTACAATTCCATAAAATTATCCAAAAATTTCTAATTTAGAGGAGGATTAAGAGCCTATTTTTCTGGAGAATGATGGTAAATAAATGAATTATCTCAGTATTTCTTGAAAATCAATTAAAATTTCTAAAAAATCCCAAAAGTTCTTGAATGGCGAGGACAAAATGGCCAATTCTCTTGAGAATCATGGTCTGATAATTAATATTTCCAGTTTTTCATGAGAATCTGGTACAATTTCATAAAATTATCCAAAAATTTCTAATTTGAGAGGATTAAGAGCCTATTTTCTGGAGAATGATGGTTAAATAAATGAATTATCTCAGTATTTCTTGAAAATCAATTACAAATTTCTAAAAAATCCCAAAAGTTCTTGAATGGCGAGGACCAAATGGCCAATTCTCTTGAGAATCATGGTCATATAATTAATATTTCCCAGTTTTCATGAGAATCTTGTACAATTTAATAAATTATCCAAAAATTTCTCAAATTTTAGAGGATTAAGAGCCATTTCTCTGGAGAATGATGGTTATTACAATTAAAATATCCCAGTATTTCTTGAAAATCAATTACAAATTTCTAAAAAATCCCAAAAGTTCTTGAATGGCGAGGACACAAAATGGCCAATTCTCTTGAGAATCATGGTCTGATAATTAATATTTCCCAGTTTTTCATGAGAATCTGGTACAATT